>NC_089784.1:33140569-33153069 GCF_040412425.1 Macrobrachium rosenbergii
GAAAGATAGATCTATTTTCGGTGACCTTGATTAGCCTATACGCTGTACAGAAAAGTCGATTGCTCTGAAGAAACTTCGGCGCATTTATTACTTTTTTTTTTTGTCTTTGATGAGAGGCAGAAATGAAATAAGTTACATTCCTAAACCTTTTTTTCACATTACGGTACCGCAGAGTTGCTGAACTAGCAAACCAGCACCAGAAATTGTCGAGCTATGCCACATTAGACCTCGAGTTATTGTCACACTTCCTATTCTTAAGATGTGTCCACATTACGGTAAAGCTTGTCATAAACTTATCTCATACATATCACAAACCAGCTGAAAACAAGTCAACGACCGGAAGTGGTGGTAGCCGAACCTTTTGGCCTATATTGGATAATCGCATGAATTGAATTGAATACACAGTAGAATTTAAGCCAAAGGCCAAGCACTGGGACCTATGAGGTCATTCAGTGCTGAAACGAAAATTGACAGTAAAAGGTCTGAAGGGTGTAACAGGAGGAAAACCTCGCAGTTGCACTGTGAATCAATTGTAAGGAGATGGTGGAAAGTAAGATGGAAGAAAGAGAATATGAAAGGAGGTACAGTAAAAGGAACGAAAGGGGTTCCAGCTAGGGGCCGAAGGCACACTGTAAAGAACCTTAAGTAATGCCTACAGTGCGCCGCATGAGGTGCACTGACGGCACTACTCCCCTACGGGAGGATAATCGTATGAAGCGCTGGTCAGAACTACCATCAAGTCATCAACCTCTATTCAACCTGTTAGTGATATGTATGTGATAAGTTACCGACTTTGTTTAAGACATATTTCACGGTAGACCCCTCCTTCATCATCAAAATTTCTACAACCTCTTATTTAAATAAATCAATCTCTCGAATTATTCAGTTTTGGTTCTACTTTATCATCTGCATCCCGTCAAAAAATGACATTATTTTAAGACTGCCTCTCCGTCTTCACCGTTTGTTCTAAAATTCCTCTGATTTCATTTCGCTCAAAGAACTTTAATTAGCTCAAACTTTTTTTTAATAAACCTCCAAAATACTTGAGGTTTGTTTTCCCCCTTCTTTTCCCCACATTTACTTTCTCACAACTGTACTTTCTTTCATCTAGAATTTGTCTCTATGGATTATATTTACATTCCTCCAAAAGTACTTGAATTTTCCTTCACACTTGCTTTCTCATGACTGTTGAACAGCAATTGAGACGTCAGACGTTTCAAGCAAAGATGCAATGCATTACTTCTCTTTTACAATTCTGCTTGTATTTTAATAATTTACTTACATTTTATCTGTTTATTTATTCACTTATTTATCGATTTTTTCTTCTTTAATAAGGGATTTCTTTCTGTACTTCCCATTAACTTCCGTTGCTTCTTTCAAATGAACACCACATTCTTTGGAAGCTTGAATTTTAAGTCAGTGGCCCCCTTGGTGGGCTTGTTCTATATGAGTAGGTTTCATCTTCTAAATAATAATACTAATAACTGTACTTTGATTTCGTTTTGTATTCGTCTCTATATTCTAAATTTCTTCACTTTTAATCTTGTTTAATACCCTTCAGGCAATCACCAATTTTTCACTAAATTACACTTTCTCCAAACATGGCTATACAAACAAGTATTTCACCTTACTGGCTTTCACCCTTCCCATATATTGCACCATTTACTTTCATTATCATTATCACCATACATGAAAAAACAAACAAAAATAAAAAAAAATAAAAAAATTGTACACTACCAGAGAGGACCTCGTTACAAGCCATTACATTTAGAAATTATAATTTTAAGGAGGATAACTCAGAGAGAGAGAGAGAGAGAGAGAGAGAGAGAGAGAGAGAGAGAGAGAGAGAGAGAGAGAGAGAGAGAGAGAGAGAGAGAGAGAGAGAGAGAGAGAGACATGAAACTTAATATTTACAAGAAACTCTACATACCACAAAACCCATATAAATAAAATATAGAAAAATTGGATTTTAAAATTGTCCATTTTAAGGAAAAATGAGAGAGAGAGAGAGAGAGAGAGAGAGAGAGAGAGAGAGAGAGAGAGAGAGAGAGAGAGAGAGAGATATCCAACTTAACATTTACAAGAGTCTCCACGTACCACAAAACCCATATGAATAAAATTGAGAAATGTCCATTTTAAAAAAATGAGAGAGAGAGAGAGAGAGAGAGAGAGAGAGAGAGAGAGAACTAAACATTTACACGAATCTCTAAATACCACAAAACCCATATGAATAAAATATAAAAAATGGAATTTAGAGAGAGAGAGAGAGAGAGAGAGAGAGAGAGAGAGAGAGAGAGAGAGAGAGAGAGAGAGAGAGAGAGATCCAATTTAACATTTACAAGAGTCTCCACGTACCACAAAACCCATATGAATAAAATACGAGTATATACTTGGAATTGAGAAATGTCCATTTTAAAAAAATGAGAGAGAGAGAGAGAGAGAGAGAGAGAGAGAGAGAGAGAGAGAGAGAGAGAGAGAGAGAGAGAGAGAGAGACCCAACTAAATATTTACAAGAATCTCCACGTGCCACAAAACCCATATGAATAAAATACAAAAACTTGGAATTGAGAAATGTCCATTTTAAAGAAAAATGAGAGAGAGAGAGAGAGAGAGAGAGAGAGAGAGAGAGAGAGAGAGAGAGAGAGAGAGAGAGAGAGAGAACTAAACATTTACACGAATCTCTACATACCACAAAATCCATATGAATAAAATATAAAAAAATGGGATTTAGAGAGAGAGAGAGAGAGAGAGAGAGAGAGAGAGAGAGAGAGAGAGAGAGAGAAATGTCCAACCTAACATTTACAAGAATCTCCACGTACCACAAAACCCTTATGAATAAAATATAAAAAAATGGAATTGAAAGAGAGAGAGAGAGAGAGAGAGAGAGAGAGAGAGAGAGAGAGAGAGAGAGAGAGAGAGAGAGAGAGAGAGAGAATGTCCAACCAAACATTTACAAGAATCTCCACGAACCACAAAACCCATACGAATAACATAAAAAAAAATTGTATGGCAAAAGTGGTGTTTACACATTACCTCCAATCTATACCGCATTCCCAAACACCAATTAATAACATATCTCGGTAATTAAAATGTCTCCGAAAATAGCCATGAAATTCCAGGGAACGCGACGCGAAAATACAAAAAATAAAATAAAATAAAAATTATGAAAAGCGACGCAGCCAGGAAGGTTTCCCCACGGAAGCTTATTGGCTTATTGTACAGTATGGAACATTTAAATGTGAGATCTAATCCCTAATGGTTGAATAAATCTCGGGGCACCCTTGCGCCAATGGCATCACCCTTAAGTGTGCAGCCTATAAAACAAGATGAGAAAGAAGGAGAGAGAGAGAGAGAGAGAGACCATCTAAGGATACCGTCCCTTTTCCTCCGCCTGCATCCCCAACCAGGGATTCAGCTGTAATGCTTGGGCGCATGCGCGCGCATGCATTTCTTCCCCCCGCCCGCTTACGAGGCCATTAAGCGTTTATAATGGCCAATGCTTGTTTACGCGTAACCTGGTCCTTTTATGCTAATTAAATCCATATATTTACCGACGGCGAATTTTGAGTTGTATATTTATTTATTTATTTTTTAATAGAGAGAGACATTAATCTTTTTTATGATAAATTCAGGCCTAAAGAGCCCTGATTTAACAAATAGGCCTTTAATGCTAAGTACTCTTGCTTCTAAAATATGCAGCTGGATTACTGAACGACTAAATGACTAAGTGCTGGGATTTGTATCTTTTGTGTTGAGTCTCTCTGTTCCCTTCGATACCTTTAATGATGAAAAAGGCTATATACTGTTTATTTCTCTGATCAGCAAAGCAGGAGTATAACCTTCTAGAATCTAAATTACCTAACATTTCGGTACGATAAGCATCGTACTTTCATACGTAAAAAGACACAAACAAAATAAAATATTAGTTTGAAATGCAGTAAAAAATATGATGAATTTTATCCATGGTCACATTTAAAAAAAAATAAAATACAATTTTTCTTACTATATACTAGGATACCAAGGAGGACTAGAAATACTACGATGTTCTTTTATCTAAAAAAACTAAAAAGCAGATCTCTGCAAAAATCGTAAACATCAGTTAAACGTCATTTTCACGCTAAACTATTTGTAAACTTTTGAATTTTGTAACTTAATCTCCTGCATATTTTCGCGCTGTAAACTTGTTTTCATTTATTGCATTTTTAACAAATCTGATCTATGAACACACACACACACATATATGTGTACATACATACATACACAGATACATACATACATACATACATACATATATATATATATATATATATATATATATATATATATATATATATATATATATATATATATATATATATATACATATATATATATATATATATATATATATATATATATATATATATATATATATATATATGTGTGTGTGTTAATAAGTTCTGATCTTTTTAAAATGCATTAAATAAAGTTAAGTTTATAGCAGAACAAAAGTATGTAGGAGATTTAGTTACGAAATGACGTTTAACTAATGTTGACAATTTTTGCAGGGATCTGCTTTTTTTGTAGATGAAAGTATATCGTAGTATTTCTAGTTCTCCTTGGTATCCTGGTATATAGTAAGAAAAGTTGTATATTACTTTTGTATATTACTTTTTGAAATGTGACCATGGATAACAGTCATCATATTTTTTACTGAATTTCAAACTATTATTATTTTTTTTCTTTTCACGGATGAAAGCACAGTGCTTATATTATCGAAATGTAGATAATTTAGATCCTAAAAGGGTACGCCTGTTTTGCTGATCAAAGAAGTAAATAGTATATAACCCCTTTCATTATTAAAAGTATCGAAGGGAACAGAGAAACTCAACACAAAAATATATATCCCATTACTTAGTCATTAAAATTTTGATAAACTAAGGGAATTACAACGCTATCTGAGGTTTCAGTAAATATAGATATTTCTTAGTTATTCTATTTTGGTTTATATTTATAACTGCTTATAGCTCTTTCTTGATGTGTATGTGTATATATATATATATATATATATGTATATATATATATATATATATATATATATATATATATATATATATATATATATATATTTACACATAAAGAAAGAGAGAGAAGCAGTTATAAATATAAACCAAAACAGAATCACTAAGAAATATCTAAATTTAGTGAAACCTCAGCGTGCTTTGTAATTTCCTTAGCACAACAAAATCTGTTTCACTGCCTCACAATCAATAAATATGCTGATGCATTTGAAGCAATAACATCTGCAGAATATTTTTGGCAGGAATTTAAACAATTGCAACATGCAAATTAGACTCACTATTATTATTATTATTATTATTATTATTATTATTATTATTATTATTATTATTATTAGTCAGAAGATAAACCCTATTCACATGGAACAAGCCCAAAGTGGCCATTCACTAGAAATTAAAGCTTCAAAAGAATGTGGTGTTCATTTGGAAGAAGTAACAGAAGATAATAGGAAATACAGAAAGAAGAGATCAGTTATTAGAAAAGATATATATATATATATATATATATATATATATATATATATATATATATATATATATATATCATATAGATAAAACTGAAAGTAAATCAACTATCTAATTCAGGTTCGTTTTAAGACATCATAGATTGCCAGTTCAAAGCAGGAAATGAGGAGGGGAGGGAAGGAAGGCGGGAGGGGGAAGGGGAGGGGAAGGGAAGGGGGAGGGGAACGGGGGCTGGAAGGCTAATTCACACACTGTTATGCCCTCAAGTTTGGGACATAAATCAAGATGCGTTGGGATGCTGGAGGCCCGGGAGATGATTAGATAACTTACGTGATTATCAGGTTGTCAGGACTATTATCGCGCCCGCTCTGCTAGCGCTGCTGTTTAAGCCATCCTTAAGTCAGCCATTGGATGCATTCGTCTATTAAGTGAAAGAAAAATTCTTTGAAGTTTTATAGGAGGACATCAGCATTCGTCCATTAAGTGAAAAAAAAAATTGTCTGAAATTTTATAGGAGTACATCAGCATTCGTTCATTAAGTGAAAAAAAATTCTCTTTGATCTTTTAC
This sequence comes from Macrobrachium rosenbergii, assembly GCF_040412425.1. Classification (NCBI taxonomy): domain Eukaryota; kingdom Metazoa; phylum Arthropoda; class Malacostraca; order Decapoda; family Palaemonidae; genus Macrobrachium; species Macrobrachium rosenbergii. Next base: position 33,146,660 of record NC_089784.1, read on the forward strand.
AGGAGGTTCACCAGCATTCGTCCCTTAAGTGAAAAAATTTTCTTTGAGATTGTATAGGAGTACGATTTTATAAGAGTACATCAGCATTCGTCCATTAAGTGACAAAAAAAATTCTTTGAAATTTTATAGTACTTCAGCATTCATCCAAAAAGTGGAAAAATTCTTGAATATTTTATAGGATTACATCAGCATTCGTCTGTCAAGTAAAAAAAAAATTCTTTGAAATTTTATAGGAGTACATCAGCATTCGTCCATAAGGTGAAATAAAATTCTTTAACATTTTATAGGAGTACATCAGTATTCGTCTGTCAAATGAAAAAAATTCTTTGAAATTTTATAGTACATCAGCATTCTTCCATTAAGTGACCAAAAAAATTCTTTGAGATTTTATAGGAGTACATCAGCATTCGTCCGTTGAGTGAAAAAAATTCTTTTGCATTTTATAGGAGAACATCAGCATTTGTCCACTAAGCGAAAAAAAATTTTCTTTTAAATTTTATAGGGGTACATCAGCATTCGACCATTACGTGAAAAAAAATTCTTTGAAATTTTATAGGAGTACATCAGCATTCGTCCGTTAAGCGAAAAAAATTCTTTAAAATCTAATAGGAGTACATCAGCATTCGTCTGTCAATTAAAAAAAATTCTTTTTGAGATTTTATAGTACATCAGCATTCGTCCTTAAAGTGAAAAAAAAATTCTCGTTGAATCTTTATAGGAGCACGTCAGCATTCGTCCATGAAGCGAAAAAAAATTCTTCGAAATTGTATAGGAGTACATCAGCATTCGTCCGTTAAGTGAAAAAATTCTTTTCGATATTTTATAGGAGTACATCAGCATTCGTCCATTAAGTGAAAACAAATTCTTTGAAATTTTACAGGAGTCCATCAGCATTCGTTCGTTGAATAAAAAAAAAAAAATTCTTTCACCTTTTATAGGCGTACATCAGCGACTTTAGAAGGGTGGATTATTCGAGATGGACTTTGCAAGCAATTCAAAAGTCAACCTTGTTTCTTAGGCCACTGGAGGGACGTTGTTTGTACATCAACACTGAAATAATGTCAAATTAGCAACAGTTAAAACGTCATTTAGGAATAAAACAACGCTGCAAAACAATGCTGCATTATTGTTGGACATTGATACTGGGACACTTCATTAACAACTCAAAATATTGAATTTTCCTGTAGGATTACACGAACATCGCTTGATAAATATATCTGATAAGGACTTGAAACCAAATATTTCATCAATTGATAAATATAACTGATAAGGATTTAAAACCAAACACTTCATCACTTGATAAATATAAATAAGGATTTAAAACCGAACATTTCATCACTTGATAAATATAAATGATAAGGATTTAAAACCAAATATTTCATCACTTGATAAACATAGATGATAAGGATTTAAAACTAAATATTTCATCACTTGATAAACACAAAAGATAAGGATTTAAAACCAAATATTTCATCACTTGACAAAACGTAAATGATAAGGATTTAAAAACAAATGTTTCATCAGTTGATAAATATAGCTGATAAGTATTTAAAACCAAATATTTCATCATTTGATAAATATAACTGATAAGGTTTTAAAACCAAATATTTCATCACTTGATAAATATAAATGATAAGGATTTAAAGCCCAAGATTTTCATCACTTAATAAATATATCTGATACGGATTTAAAACCAAATATTTCACCACTTGATTAATATAAATGATAAGGATTTAAAACCAAATATTTCATCATTTTGTTAATAAAAATGATAAGGATTTAAAACCAACATTTTCATCACCTGAGAAATATAAATGACAAGGATTTAAAACCAAATATTTCATCACTTGATAAATATAAATGATAAGGATTTAAAACCAACATTTTCATCACCTGAGAAATATAAATGACAAGGATTTAAAACCAAATATTTTATAACTTAATAAATATAACTGATAAGGATTTAAAACCAAATATTTTATCACTTGTAAAATATAACTGATAGGGATTTAAAGCCAAATATTTCATCAATTGATAAATATAACTGATAAGGACTTAAAACCAAATATTTCATCACTTCATAAATATAAATAAGGATTCAAAACCAAATATTTCATCAGTTGATAAATATAAATGATAAGGATTTAAAACCAAGTATTTCCTCGCTGGTTAAATATAAATGTTAAGGATTAAAATTCAAATCATTCGGCCATGTCCTCAAAAGCCTCGATAAGGCTCTGCTATTTATGTTAAAATCACATTAACTTGCAACAAACAAAGTGTAAAAGAAAAATAAATGGACTGAAGACGAGAAAGGATCTTATTCCAGAGAGAGAGAGAGAGAGAGAGAGAGAGAGAGAGAGAGAGAGAGAGAGAGAGAGAGAGAGAGAGATTTTATCAGAAGATTAGTAACTACGTGTACATATGAAAAATACACGTATACATATCACGTACGCTTTTGATGTTACCAAGAATAGAAGTTCCCCGTAGTGCAGTCAGTGTACCTCATGCGGTACACTGTAGGCATTGCTTCAGGTTTTTCGCAGCGTGCCTTCGGCCCCTAGCTGCAACCCCCTTTCGTTCCTTTTACTGTACATTCTTCCATCTTACTTTCCGCCCTCTCCTAACAATTGATTCAAAATGCAACTGCTTTGAGGTTTTCCTCCTGTTACACCTTTTAAACCTTTTACTGCCAATTGCCGTTTCAGCGCTGAATGACCTCATTGGTCCCAGTGCTCGACCTTTGGCCTCAATGTTATATATTCAGTTCAAGAATAGAAATTCAGAATACGATAAATAATTGCAATTATACACGAAAAATACACTTTTACATACTATACGTATATGCTATGATATTAGTAAGTATGGAAAATTCCCGTGAGGAGCGACATGACATGAAAACATAAAATTAATGAAACAAATATGGCTTCTTGTGAATGAAATTTGAGCATAGTGCCACTCAACCGAAGACACTGTACCTCGCACCATAAAGAAAACAGTGACAGCAGCGTCACTGACATCTCAGAAGTCAAACACATTTCCAGACAGCAAAACCAACATCTTGCAGCTTTCGGTCAAAATGCAAGAATGGCATTCAGTGCAACAAGACGACACGAAGAAATAAAATAAATACCGACATTCGCTCTGACCATCCTCATGCGACAAACTGACCGTCATAAATGTTGATGATGATGATGGTGATGTGCAATAAAATAATAAAAAACAAACACACACACACACCCACAAGCTCACAAACTGGGCCACAACCATAAAAAATTATCAATTTAAAAACAGGCGCGCGCGCGTGTGTGTGTGTGTGTGTGTGTGTGTGTGTGTGTGTGTGTTTAGTTTTGCCCTCCATTGACAAACATGCAATGCATGTTTAGGGGCCGAAGTATTATTTTCTGTGGACACGCACTGCACACACTTCCGCTCTCGCCGAAGTGGTGACGTCCAGACCACGTGATGGACACGTACAAAGGAAGCTTGACTTCGCCTGAAACTGTTACGATCGTAGACCACACGAGCTCCGAAAAGTACTTCCTTATTCGCCAATGTTATTATTATTATTATTATTATTATTATTATTATTATTATTATTATTATTATTATTACGCTGCGCTGGAACCTAGCCTCCCGATCCTCTACCTACCCCGCCCCACCCGGGGCGGGCAAACAAGTTTGCAGGAGGAGGGTGGATGTGTCATGTCTCCCATACCCTCCCGATCACACTAAAAATAATGGTTAGAAGCGCTGGACAGCAGGATAGAAGAAAGGGAATGGGAATGTAAAATAAGAGATTTCTAAGAGATTTTTAAGGTGACCCGGCAGACAAGTGACAATTTTTTTAAGCGCTGTTTCGCAGACCTGTCAGCTTCAAATCTCATTTATTTTAGCCATGAATCAGATTTCTCTCAAAAAAGATTTCCACATTTCTAGCCATAATTTCTGTTACTTTTAATGTCCATTCTCTAATGTATCTACTTGGGCCATTTTCATTCTCAATTCTCATTCATATTTGCCGTTTTCCTCCTCCGTTCTTATTCATTTGAGCAATTTTCATCCTTTATTTTTATTCATTTCAGCCATTTTCATACTCTATTCTTATTCAATTGAGCCATTTTCATTACTATATTCTTAATCAGTTGAGCCATTTTCATCCTCTATTCTTATTTAGTTGAGCCAATTTCACCTTCTATTCTTATTCAACCGAGACATTTTCATCGCCTATTCTTATTCACCTAAGCGATTTTCATCCTTTACTCTTATGCAGCTGGGACATTTTCATCATCTGTTCCTATTCAATTCACCCATTTTCATCCTCCACTCTTATTCAGCTGAGACATTTTCATCCTCCATTCTTATTCAAATTGAGCCATTTTCATCCTTTATTCCTATTCATGTGAGCCATTTTCATCCTCTACTCCTGTTTATATGAGCCATTTTCATCCTCTCTTCCTGTTCATGTGAGCCATTTTCATCCTCAAATCTATCCACTAGAGCAGTTTTCATCCTCGTATTATTCTTGGAAAAATTTTATCACCCATTCCTAATCATTTCAGCCACTTTCAGCCTCTGCTGTTATTCATGTAAGCAATTTTCATCCTCTACTCGTATTCAACTGAATAATTTTTATCTTCTATTCTTATTCAGCTCACCCATTTTCATCTCTATTCTTACTCAATTAAGCCATTTTCAGTCCTTATTCTTACTCATTTGATCCACTTCCAGTCCCTAATCTTATCCATTTGAGCCAATTTCATCCTCCATTTTTATTCATCTGAGCCATTCTCATCCTCCATTTTTACTCATCTGAGCCATTTTCATTCCCCACTCTTACCTATTTGAGCCACTGTCACCACCCCCCACCCCTCCTTATTCAGTTGAGTCATTTTCAGCCTCCATTCCTTTTCATTGGAACAATTTTCATCCTCGATTTTTCTTCAGCTGAGCCATTTTCATCTTCCATCCTTATTAATTTGAGCCATTTCATCCTCCATTCTTGTTCATTTGAGCCATTTACATCTTCCATTCTTGTTCATTTGAGCCATTTACATCTTCCGTTCTTATTATTTGACCCATTTATATCTTCCATTTTTGTTCATTTGAGCCATTTACATCTCCCATTCTTATTCATTTGAGCCATTTTCATCTTCCATTGTTATTCATTTGAGCCATTTTCACCTTCCATTCTTATTCATCTGAGCCATTTTCATCTTCCATTCTTATTCATCTGAGCCATTTTCAGTCCTTATTCTCATCCAATTTAAGCCATCTCCATCTTCTGTTATCATTCATTCCAGCCTGACCTGCAATGCTTCCAGCACCTTTTCCAGCAAATTTCACCCCAAGGCAAAAGGCGAGGAAACAATGGCAACTGGAATTACCGGAGAATCTCAGAGAAAGGTGTTGTTGGTGGGCATATCTTATTTACATGCAAATTAGATAAAGGCCGACTTTCAGGTCCTCTCTTCGTTAAAAAGAACACGACTGAAGACAAAAAGAACTTCGCCAAGATCTCCAATATACTTTTCTCGGCCTAGATCAAGTGTTGATGGGATTCTCCTAATGAACATGGCAAGGTTGCTGGCAAACACGGATTTCCGTTGGGGATCAAATAAATGTCAAGAAGAAATATATCTCTGAGAATTCCTCAGTAAGAATAATATGACCTCAGAAGCGATAGTAAATATGTGAAGGAACTTTCAAAATTATTATTTTCAGACAACTCGATCATGTAAGCATGATCATACAAAAACAGGTCATGACCCTAGACTGACTGAACAAGTACTGAGAGAAATGGGGAAATCTGGAAGGGAAATGGCCGTTGGTTGGGTGAGGGGAAAGGGGAAGGTGGGGGGAAAAGAGAATGGGGAAAGGGGCGGGTGGAGGGGAAAGAGAGAGGGGAAGGGGGGAGGATCTCTTAGATGTCTGAATATGAATGAAGACGGGTGAAAGAATAAAGCAATGGAGGGGGAAGGGGGGGGGGAGGTTGGACCAGAGGTAAGGGGTGGGGGCCCATGACCTAAGACTGAATAAGTACTGAAAGAAATAAGGAAGCCTATAAGAAAAAAAGATAGCTGGTTGGGTGAGGGGAGGGGGAAGGGGAAGGGGGAAGGGGAGGACCTCTTAGATGTCTGGATATGAATGAAGACGGGTGAAAGAGTGAAGCAATGGAAAATGGGGTTGGGGTGGGGGGAGTTTGGAGGTTGGATTAGGGAAGAGGGATGGATGGGATGGAGTGAGATGGGAGGTGGGGGGCTGTTATGACCCATCCATCATAGGCGACCCAATAAATCCGGTGGGGGTGTCAATAGCACATCAGATCCTATTCAGGGGGATTCCGTGAAACAGTCGTAATTTATCCGAATCTATTAGCATAACCTGACATTAAATCAAGATCCCGTGAT
>NC_089784.1:33155569-33178069 GCF_040412425.1 Macrobrachium rosenbergii
GAGGGAAGGGGAGGAACAGGGGCAGGGGTTAGTTGTTCTTGAATACTAAAGACATTTTCTTTAAGTGCGTTTTAAATTCTTCTTCAGGGGCGCGGCCCCGAAAAGCGGCTCCGCTATATGGCCGAAAAAGCGGCAGGGAACGATACGGTACTAACCCTCCCCTCCCTCCCTCCCTCCCCCTCTAATCCCACTACCCAGACTCCCCCACCCCCTTCCCTCCCCCTTTACATCACTCCCTGGATCTCCAACCCAACCCCCACCACCTCAAAAAATCTTACAAATATCAGCAACCGGGCTGTTAGGAATCTTGTGTGTGCTGGGGGGGGGGGAGGGAGGAAGGAAGGGGGAAGGAAGGGAGAGGGGGGAGGTTAAGGCCGGGTTTATTAACGGGATATTGGTCTCCGGAATTGATGATAATCTAAAGTATTTATTGGATTAGAGAATTGCTTGTTTCACTAATGGTATGCCTGTGTTCATCTCCATCTTTATGGCTTCTTTTACAAAGCGAGAGTTTTCTCTCTCTCTCTCTCTCTCTCTCTCTCTCTCTCTCTCTCTGTGATTGGGAAGGAGGAAATAGTCTCGTAGAAAGGCGGGCATTCATATACAGCCTTTCAAAAGAAGATATTCCGCTTGTATTATCGAAGAGGCCGTTTCAGCCTAGGTTGAATTAAGCATCGCGCAGGTATTACAATGAAAGGATGCATAGGAAGTATTATTATAATGCAATACTGTATTTACTGTGCATGCAGAGTAAGTATGTATGTATGAATGTATGTATATATATATATACACACATACATATATGTACATACATATATATGTATGTATATATATGTATGTATATATATATATATATATATATATATATATATATATATATATATATATATATATATACATGAGTGTGTGTGTGTGTGTGTGTGTGTGTGTGTGTGTGTGTGTGTGTGTGAATAACGAGTGCCAGCTATCGACGAAGACTGCAGATATCAATACCATAATATCAATGAAAGTTTCCCTCATTCACCCAGGACATTTGCATATGCTCTGATTCACCTCACAAACGCAAACAATTCAAATCACACCATTACAAAAACATGAACTAAACCGCAAAATACTCCCATTTTACATTTGACATAATTAGGTTAGCACAGCTATTGCAGTCGGAATGTATTTAGTCTTAAGATTCAGTCTTATGATTCAGTCTAATGACAAGGGTCCACTACATTTCGTGATGGACACCTCTGAAAAGGAGGCTGGAGGAGTTGTGACGTAATAATTAAGGTATAAGGGACAAGATAGCTAGTTAAGTATAAGGTGATGACTCTGAATAAAATTAACGGATATAATAACTAGCTAAATATAAGTTGACAGCTAGCTAAGTACAAGGTGGTGATTCTGAATAAAATTAACGGAGATAATAACTAGCTAAGTATAAGTTGACAGCTAGCTAAGTACAATGTGGTGATTCTGAAGAAAATTAACGGAGATAATAACTAGCTAAGTATAAGTTAACAGCTAGCTAAATACAAGGTGGTGATTCTGAATAAAATTAACGGAGTTAGTAACTAGCTAAGCATAAGTTGACAGCTAGCTAAATACAAGGTGGTGATTCTGAATAAAATTAACGGAGATAGTAACTAGCTCAGCATAAGTTGACAGCTAGCTAAGTACAAGGTGGTGATTCTGAGGAAAATTAACGGAGATAATAACTAGCTAAGCATAAGTTGATAGCTAGCTAAATACAAGGTGGTGATTCTGAAAAAAACTGAAATTCAATTAAGACTTACAACACAAAATTTTTAAAAATATGCAAAAAATTACTTATTCAAGTTAAATTCATTAAAAGACAACAAACTACTAAATTCCTCTATAAAGTAAAATATTATTTATTATTCGCCTTGGCTTAAGTAACAAATAAAATTTGACCACACTAGAAAAAAAGACTAATGATTTCATTAAATGTGGGTTGTGGTATTGAGAGAGAGAGAGAGAGAGAGAGAGAGAGAGAGAGAGAGAGAGATTGTATTATGAGTACGAGGTGAGGATTAAATATTTAACAATCAGTTATAATTATTTTTTTTATCCTTCATCTCCCTACACACCAGTTGCTAAACATGACGGTCGACTAACAACTAGGTACATTGGATTTTAGGGAACCAGTCTATCTCATGTTCTCCTTGCCCGGTTCGAGAATCGAACACTGGCAGTTCAGCTTGGGAGGTGAACGAGCTACTACTGATCTACGGAGAGAGAGAGAGAGAGAGAGAGAGAGAGAGAATCATGACTTCAGAGACATTTAACTAATAAGGTTACCACAGAGAGAGAGAGAGAGAGAGAGAGAGAGAGAGAGAGAGAGAGAGATTTTAGGAATCATGATTCGCAGACATTTAAATAAATATAAGGCTACCACTGAGCTACAGAGAGAGAGAGAGAGAGAGAGAGAGAGAGAGAGAGAGAGAGAGAGAGAGAGAGAGAGAGAGAGAGAGATTTAGGAATCATGATTCGCAGACATTTAAATAATAAGGCTACCACCACTGTGAGAGAGAGAGAGAGAGAGAGAGAGAGAGAGAGAGAGAGAGAGAGAGAGAGAGAGAGAGAGAGAGAGAGAATCATAATTCGCAAACATTTACATAATAAGGCTATCACTGTGGGAGAGAGAGAGAGAGAGAGAGAGAGAGAGAGAGAAAGAGAGGATCACGACTGGCAGACATTTAAATAATAAGGCAATCGTTAAGCTAAGTTAGAGAGAAGAGAGAGAGAGAGAGAGAGAGAGAGAGAGAGAGAGAGAGAGAGAGAGAGATTTAGGAACCATGATTGGAAGATAATTCAATGATAATTTTAATTGAATATAAAAGTTTTCGGAAAAAAAAAACCACTGTTAAGAGTTCATTCAGCTTGCAATAGTACAGAGATGGATAATTCTTCTGCAATCAACAGACCCATGAAGGCAGCCTCAGGTTCCTACGGCAAATGGTTAGGAGGGCGGTTTCCAGTTTTTACAAAGACAGGATAATAGTCATAAGTCTAAAGTTCAAGAAACAATCGTTTGAGTAATGTTATTTTTTAATACAAACTTTAAAAAAAACTAGAAAAGAAGACTGAAATGTCAAGGCTAAGATCGGTGTGACCTATCGTACTGTGGAATTATAATATCCCCAATATAGATTTTAATTGAATATTGGGTTTAACTGGGTGCCAAAGGCACCACTGGTACCTACAGGTCATTCAGATTGTCATGAAAAGGAAACTGAGAGTAGGTAGGTCATCTCAAAGGTGTACATTTATGAAAACCTCGAAGTTGCACTCTTCAAATATTTGTTAGGAGGGGGCGTCTACTCTAGTTGGGAGAAAGATAATATCTTGGAGATATGCTCTTTGTTTGTAATGAAGGCGGTTTCTGCATGAGGGGCCGAAGGGACTGATTTTGGTTTGCCTATGGACCAATGAGGTGCATTTATCGCTAATCCCTAAGAGTGAGAAGTAATTAATTAACCAAATTCTTGAAGTTAAAGATTCATAGACCAGATTCTCAAACTGGCGGGATGGTGAAGACAGTGCCGCAAGATTGTCATGAATTTTGTCTTGCCAGATCATCTAATGTACAATAAAAAAAGAAGTTTGCAGAAATCCACTGAGTGTGTCTACTTGCAATTATGTTTATCTAATTCCTGATATGCTCTTTGTTTGTAATTATTTCGGCAATTTTAACAATTTTATTAATCAAAAAGTTACCCTCACCTCCAAATTGCCACGGCAAAGATTGCCATTTGTAGTATGGAAAGATTTTCCTGGTTTTATTAATCCAATAAGAAGTTAATCATAAAAAGGGGTGCAAAAGATTAATTAGTTAAACTAAACAAAGATTGAGAACCACTGAGCTAGACATTGCAAACACCGCTCCTGGTAATTCGGCAATTTTAACAATTTTCAAAAGGTTACCCTCACCTCCAAACTTTTTTGCACGTTGTATAAGAAGATTTTCATATAAAAGACTGGTATTGTATAAAGCCCTTTCCTATATATACATATAAACAGTATATATATATATATATATATATATATATATATATATATATATATATATATATATATATATATATATATATATATATATATATATATATATATATATATATATACATACACACACACACACACACACACACATATATATATATATATATATATATATATATATATATATATATATATATATATATATATATCAGATGACAATATTAACATCGCATGTTTCAGATTATTAGTTTTCGGTAAAAGAAAACTATTGTGCCGGCTTTGTCTGTCCATCCGCACTTTATTCTGTCTGCACTTTTTCTGTCCGCCCTCAGATCTTAAAAACTACTGAGGCCACAGGGCTGCAAATTGGTATGTTGATCATCCACTCTCCGATCATCAAATATACCAAATTGCAGCCCTCTAGCCTCAATAGTTTTTATTTTATTTACGGCTAAAGTTAGCCACAGTCATGCGCATGGCAACGCTATAGGACAGAACACCACGGGGCCATAGTTAAAGTTTCATGGGCCGCGGTTCATACAGCAACTATACCGAGACCACCGAAAGATAGATTTATTTTTGGTGGCCCTGATTATACGCCGTAGCGGCTGTACAGAAAACCGGGTGGCGCCGAGGAAGCTTCGGCGCATTTTTTACTAGTTTGCTTTAGAAACAACTTGCGTTGCCCTCTCTATAAAATGGATCGAAATAATTATTTTATTTTTCCTAACATGAGATTTCATCTCATGCATTCCCGTTCAAATATATTTCTCGAGAATTTTGCTGCATGTACTTTACGGTTTGTATGAAAGGCACATGGATCATAAGTCTACCTTCAGATAACATTTTCGTTATCGAAATAGGTTCCTAAAAAAATTCCACTGACAACGACGTACCTTATAATATACTTGCACTACGATACACCAACACCTTTTGCACAGTTATCATCAAACTAGCACATCAGTAAGAGTCGCTGATGACAAGAAACAAGTGAAAAACGCGCCGAAGTTTTTTCGGCGCAGTCGAGTTTTCTGTACAGCGTATAATGCTGTAATGAAACTTTCACCCGCGGCCAATGAAACTGAGCACGGTCCGGTATTGGCCTGTGCTGTTGGTACTTATATCGGTGCCAGAAGTACGATTATGGTTAACTTTAACTTTAAATAAAATAAAAACTACTGAGGTTAGAGGGCTGCAATTTGGTATGTTTGATGATCAACATACCAATTTGCAGCCCTCTGGCCTCAGTAGTTTTTGAGATCTGAGGGCGGACAGAAAAAGTGCCGACACTAAGTGCACAAGCTGGCATAAGGCCAGCTGAATGTATAACAACTTCACTTCACTAACCTGTATTGTCGTAATGCTTTTAAAACTCATTAGGATTTCAACTGATGTTTACTTATTAAGTTTGTGGAATCTTGTTTTGAAACTAACGGCTACCTGTTGCATGTTGTATTGTATTGTATATATAATTTAGGCCAAAGGACAAGCACTGGGACTTATGAGGTCTTTCAGAGCAGAATGGAAATTGACAGTAAAAGGTTTGAAAGGTGTACCAGGAGGAAAACCTCGCAGTTGCACTATGAATCAATTGTTAGGAGAGAGTGGAGAGTAAGATGGAAGAAATAGAATATGAAAGGAGGTACAGTAAAAGGAACAAAGCCCTGGGACCTATGAGGCCATTCAGAGAGGAAAATAATGTTAAAGGAATTGTAAGGAGAAGGTGAAAAGTTAGAAGGAAGAAAGAGAATACGAATGGAGGAATAGTAAAAGAAATTAAAAGGGGCTGCAGCTAAGGGCCGAAGGAACGCCGCAAAGAACCTTAAGTAAAGCCTTCACTGCGCCGCGTGAGGTGCACTGACGGCACTACCCCTTTTCGGGGGTTAAATTCATCGTGTTCAATTTCCCACTGATTCTCTTAATTTCACAACCAATGGCCGCCTCTTGCTGGCCCCACAGGACTTTTATTTTTTTTACCATGCACCAATATCCTATCTTCCTTCGGTCATGTAGGAGGCTGCGTGAATCCCCTGGGGAACGCTGGACGAAATGGCAGACCGAGTCTTGCTTAAGGACAGACAAAGCTGACGTCAGCGTTTGGGAAGGATGAATAAACTTGCTTTATAGGGACGGTCATAACGAAAACATAAAAATCTATAGAATTTTCTTCATATCTCTTTATTTACAAATACATATAAAGAAATAAGGTTGTATTGATTTTATTATGCTGCTGCTCATCTTTTTCCCACAGTAATGAAACATTTTTTCATTATATAATGACTTATCTCTTAATTGTATATTGACTCAATTCTTTATTATATAATGGCTCTTTCTATGAAGTGTTCTCTTGTTCCCTCTTACTTTCCAATGCTAAGCCTCTCTATTCCCCCTCCCCCCTTTTCCTCATCTTACCCCTTTCCATCTCCCTCCCATCCACTTCCCTCCTATTTTCCTAATACTTCCCCTGCCTTATACTTCGCCCCCACCCATTTTCATTCCATTTTATCCAGATCCCTTCCCCTAACCCCCTCCGCTCTCCTAATACTTTCCCCTTCCCCATTTTCATTCCATCTGATCCGGCCCCCTTCCCCTCCCCTACCACTCTTCGTTTTTCTAATAATTCCCCATTTCATTCCATCTTGTTTAGACCCCTCCTCCCTACCCCCTGCCGTTCTCCTAATACTTTCCCTTCTCCATTTTCATTCCACCTTATCCAGTCCCCCTCCCTCCCTACCCCCTCCCTTCTCCTGATACTTTCCCTTCCCCATTTTCATTCCATCTTATCCGCTCCCCTCCCCTCCCTAGCCCTTCCGTTCTCCTAATACTTTCCCCTTCCCATTTTCATTCCATCTTATCCGGACCCCTCCCCCCTCCCTCCCCTTCCCCTTCACGGCTCGCCATCTCACAGCCCGTCACCCTTGCAGCCTCTGTAGTGCTGATAAGAAGTGCGAGGCGCCATTTCAACCGGGCCGCCCTCAATCCAATCGCCGTTAGCGTCGTCATAAACACACTCGAGCCTTTCAGATCCGAGCAACGGCGAATCCAAAAATGATAAGTCGATCTATCATGCTTTGTTAAGAGGGTGGGAGGGGGAGGGGGAAGGGAGGGATGGAGGGGGAAGGGGGAAAAAGGTGTATACCCAAACACTTCCTACAGACAACTTAATTTGGGAAATTGAAAGCTATCATAATGGTTGCTCAAAGAGTTCTCTTTCTCTTCCCCCCAAATATTGCCCCCCTTCCTCCTCCTCCTCCTCCTCCTCCTCCTACTCTACCACCACCCTTCCCCCTCTCTCCTCTCTCTCTCTCTTTCTTTCTCTCCTTTCCCCTCATCTACAAGCGGGTATATATACATACTCCGCCGTTCTTCCGCCGTGAGGCAATCGGGTGATTATTTGGATGTGACACTTCGATGCTGGGGAACTCAAAGAGAGAGAGAGAGAGAGAGAGAGAGAGAGAGAGAGAGAGAGAGAGAGAGAGAGAGAGCCTTGACGATAGCTGCAACTGCCGGTGCCCCGGGTTCGTCTCCTGAAGAGGAAGAAGAAGAAGAAGAAGAGGAGGAAGGAAAATAGACAATATCACTTATACTCATCATTGCCTCATCATTTCTCTCGATAATCTCAACAGCAGCAATCGTCCGCCTTCACTCTGTGCTCTAATTCGGGGACAAATCCAGTCAAAATTAACAGGGCCTGTTCACTGACTGGCGAAGGGGCTGACTCTCCCCCTCCCACACCCCTTTCACCCACTCCCGAAATCGCGAACGGTGTCTTTTTTAAGAAAATCATCATTTTGATCGATAAAAATAGCGTTCTGTGCCTCCCGCTCTTCCCTTTTCTTCTTCTCCTCCTCCTCCTCCTCCTCCTCCTCCTCCTCCTCCTCCTCCTCCGCAACCATCTCCTACTCCTCCTTCTTCGCCTCCTCCTCCTCCTCAACCAACCCCTCCTCCTCCTCCTCCTCCAACTCCCCAACCTCTTCCTCAACCATCTCCTCCTCCTCTTCCTCCTCCTCCCCCTCCTCCTCAACCATCTCCTCCTCATCTCCCTCCTGGTCTTCCTCCTCCTCCTCCTCCTGCAAATCCCCATTCGACGAATCTTACACCTCTATTACCTTCTCACCCCCCCACCACAAAACTCCACCCCATCATCTCAATATGCAACCCCCTCCGCCCCCTTCTTCCCACCCCATTATGTGACACCTCCGCCCCACGCAACCCCACCCCCACCCACCCACCCACTCACTCCTTCACACATTGGAATGATGGGGCAATTTTCTCAGACTCATATCACCAAATTTGAGGGCTTGATCATACTGTCTCCTTCTTTGTGCGGATCAATATTCCTTTGATTTGAATATCAGAGATCATAACATTACCCGAGTTTCATTATCTCCCCGGAGCAATGGCAATAAATATATACATACGAGAGGGGGCCGAGAGAGAGAGAGAGAGAGAGAGAGAGAGAGAGAGAGAGAGAGAGAGAGAGAGAGAGAGAGAGAGAGAGAGAGAGAAGGAGATAACTGATAGGCTTCATATTATCTATATCAAATGTACAGCAGCTTGTAGTTGGAGGATTATGGGGAAGAGAAATAGGTAGGGGAAGAGAGAGAGAGAGAGAGAGAGAGAGAGAGAGAGAGAGAGAGAGAGAGAGAGAGAGAGAGAGAGAGAGCGATGATAACTGATAGGCTTCATATCTATATGAAATGTACAGCAGCTTGTAGTTGGAGGATTATGGGGATAGAACAACACGGTACGGGGAAAAAGAGGTAGGGGAAGAGAGAGAGAGAGAGAGAGAGAGAGAGAGAGAGAGAGAGAGAGAGAGAGAGAGAGAGAGAGAAATAACTGATAGGCTTTATATCTATATCAAATGTACAGCAGCTTGTAGACAGAGGGTTATAGGGAAGTGAACAATAGGGTAGGGGGAAAGAGGTAGGGGAAAACAGGCTGGATTGATGGGGAGGGGGAGGGGGGATAGGAAATATAAGAGAGGATGGGGAATAAATGTAGTAAATAGGAAGGGGGTTAGGGGGAAGGAAAAGGGGTAGGGTACATGAGTACCAAAAAGATAACACAGACAGATAAATAGGGGAAGAGGGACAAACAAGAATAAAGTTGGGCTGAAAAACAAAGAGAGAGAGAGAGAGAGAGAGAGAGAGAGAGAGAGAGAGAGAGAGAGAAGCATAGCAAGCAAAAAAATAAAAAAAAGGGAAAGAGAACTGAGGCTTAGACAGACAGACAGACAGAGACAGAGAGAAAACCACACGAAGGGAAAATGATAGACAAAAAAAAAAAATATGGAGGGAGTTGTCTTTTCAAAACAGTCGAAGCTAAAGGGAAAAAATAACAACAATAAGAATGTAATAAAAGAAAGGACAAGAAAGGAAGGACTTAAAAAAAAAGATACTGAAAAAAAAGATAATTGCAAAGGCAAGGAAAGATAAAGACTTTTTAAAATAAGGAAAAAGTATATATGTATAGTAACAACGCTTGAGGGAAAAAAGCTGAAAACAAAAATGGCTAAAAAATACGATAGAGACAGTGGGGTAGAAAAGAACAAGAACACCAGAAATAGCGAAATAAAAGAGAGAGAGAGAGAGAGAGAGAGAGAGAGAGAGAGAGAGAGAGAGAGAGAGAGAGAGAGGATAAAACGAGGTAAAAGAGAAAACAGAGAGAGATCGAGAGAAACCAGAAATAGCACAATCAAAAGAAAGTAAAAGAGAAAAAGAGAGAGAGAGAGAGAGAGAGAGAGAGAGAGAGAGAGAGAGAGAGAGAAAAGAGAAACAGAGAGAGAGAGAGAGAGAGAGAGAGAGAGAGAGAGAGAGAGAGAGAGAGAGAGAAATAAAATGAGGTAAAAGAGAAAACAGAGAGAGAGAGAGAGAGAGAGAGAGAGAGAGAGAGAGAGAGAGAGAACAGAAGAAATAACACAATAAAAATAAAGTAAAAGAGAAAAAACACAGAGAGAGAGAGAGAGAGAGAGAGAGAGAGAGAGAGAGAGAGAGAGAGAGAGAGAAACCAGAAATATCACAATAAAAAGAAAGTAAAAGAGAAAACAGAGAGAGAGAGAGAGAGAGAGAGAGAGAGAGAGAGAGAGAGAGAGAGAGAGAGAGAGAGAGAGAGAGACAGGGGGCAGCATATCGATAACACTGGGTAGTTTCGGCGTGAGATATTGTATTGATGTCTGTGAAAGAATTGCTATGGCGGCCGAGCGAAATATACGATATTGATTGTTCGCTTTCAGTGAATGTTTTTGGGGGGAGACGCAGAATAGCGCAGATGGTTCTCAAAACTGTTATTTTAGCACACGTCGGAGCGTCCGAGTTAGTGCCAATAGGAAAATCCGAGGAGGGGGTCTATAATCTCGGACAGAAAATAACAGAGGCGGACATTGAGACTGATTTTCGATGGGGGAGGAAAAAAATTGCCATCATCAAATCCGTTAATTATTAATTGTAAAATAAATTTTTTTCTTGGTAGTTTAAAATTAAACTGGCAAACAACTAAGTTTACATTATTATTATTATTATTATTATTATTATTATTATTATTATTATTATTATTATTATTATTATTATGAGGGAAAAAACTGTCGTCATCAAATCGGCTAATCATTAATTCTAATAATTTTTTTTCTTGGTAGTTTATAATTAAACTTTCAAACAACTAAGCTTACATTATTATTATTATTATTATTATTATTATTATTATTATTATTATTATTATTATTATTATTATTACAGCAATATATATGAAAACAACTAAGTTTACGTTATTATTATTATTATTATTATTATTATTATTATTATTATTATTATTATTATTATTATTATCAAAGCAATATGTATGAAAATTGGAAGACAAAACCATAAGAAAAATTTTAGATGATTTTCGGGCAGATATTGATAGGAGCTTCAATTTTATTTTAAACGAGAAGCGCAAAAGACAACATTTATCACAGCTGAAATATAAAACAGACTTTGTTAAACTCGATTTATTTTAAAAGTCTCGCTGTTTGGAAGAATAACAGAACATTCCATCACTGAAATCGAAATGGTGCAAAAAGTATTTTGAATATATATATATATATATATATATATATATATATATATATATATATATATATATATATATATATATATATATATATATACATATACATATATGTATATATGTATGTATTATACACATACATACAATGGGTAACAAACACACAAAAGAAATCCTGATCCATGACACTTACGTGAACAGACGAAATAATTTTGATTACGTTACGTCAATAAGTATTTTATGAATTGCAGATAAATATTCTTATTCACATGTAAACACCCAATCATGCATTCATAACTGCAGGGACACTTTCTCTCTCTCTCTCTCTCTCTCTCTCTCTCTCTCTCTCTCTCTCTCTCTCTCTCGAGAAAAAGGCCGTCTAGCCGATAAAAAAAAAAAAGACTGCCTCCGCAAGGACAGTCTACAAAAACATAACTTCAATATACTTGTCTCATTAAGGGCATAAATTTGTACAAAACTGATTGTTATAAGCCATATGATTAGCTTAAATAGGATTATGAAGAATCTTATGTCGTCAATCTACGTGACTCTAAAACTGGTACAAGACCCGGCGAGCAAAATTTCCTGCTTATTGCTTTTACTCTTCTCTATTATTTCTGTCTAACTTGATAAGTGAGCGAGATGTTTCTGTCTTAATGAATGGCAAAATTATTATTGTTTATTTCTCTTAATCTTCCCAATCGAGTGTTTCGATTTTGTTTTACGGAAATCTAACCTATCCCATCATTTCCATCGACATTCGAGGTGTTCTCGATACTTCAAATGTGCTTTGGTGATATCACATGGTTCACATTGCTAAGTGTTTCTCTCTCTCTCTCTCTCGTGTGTGTGTGTGTGTGTGTATATATATATATATATATATATATATATATATATATATATATATATATATATATATATATAAATATATATATATATATATATATGTATACTACACACACATGTATATATATATATATATATATATATATATATATATATATATATATATATATATATATATATATATATATATATATATATATATATATTTATATATCCTCAAATCTTGCAAAAGGAAATGGTAGTTCCCTTAAACTACTCAATGTGAGAAAGTGAAAGAAACATCTTTTTATGCATCTGTTGCAGTTTCACTCTATGACAAATACAAAACAAATGCGCTGTGGAATGAAGATACGTAGCGAAATACCAAATAACTCATATAAATAAAAAATTTCAGTTAAAAAAATTATGAAATAATCAGGAAAAACAAAATTGGGTTTTTCAATTCTTGGTGAATATTTTCCTGAAACTGTCTTACTTCTGTCAGTTTATTCTCTATATCGGAGACTCCATCCTCTCCTAACATAGCGCAACTGCTTTGAGGTTTTCCTCCTATTACACCTTTCAAAGCTTTTGCTGTCAATTTCCATTTCAGCGCTGAATGACCTCATAGGCCCCAGTGCTTGGCCTTTGGCATACATTCTATATTCAATTCAATTCAATTTAAGCCTCTTTTTGTAAACGGTTAAAACCAATGGAAGACTGAGCTGTC
The DNA here is from genome assembly GCF_040412425.1 of Macrobrachium rosenbergii. NCBI lineage: Eukaryota > Metazoa > Arthropoda > Malacostraca > Decapoda > Palaemonidae > Macrobrachium > Macrobrachium rosenbergii. The sequence continues at coordinate 33,168,183 of NC_089784.1, forward strand.
ACATACGGCTTAGAATTGACACTTTAAATTATGTCAAGCTCTGCACCTATTAATTTTCATTTTGAATACACCCATTCCAAAAATGTAAGAATTATCCAGAACACGTTATAATTCCAGTATACAGATAGATAGATAAATAGACAGACTGACAGATAGATAGACAGATACATAAACAGACAGATATATAGAGAGATAGATAAAATAGATAGATAGACAGACAGACAGATTGATAGAGAGATAGATATATAGATAGGTAACATAGCTAGATAGATCGATAGATAGCTAGTTAGGTAAGAAGACATATAGATAGATAGATAGATAGATATCTGACTACTAAAATATACATTAAAACTTCAGAAAGACTATGAAGTGTGCCGTTGAATAATAAATAAAAATCTTAACAATGCTCAATCTCAACACATCAAAATGGGTGACAAATAAAAAAAAGTAAAGAAATAAACAGACAGGAAATTAGAAGAAAAATAAGGAAGAACAAAACCAAGTAGGAATGAAAGCTAAAAAAAAGTGTTCAGTCGTGAACACCTATAACCTTTCCGATAAAATCCGCCTTAGAGAAGAATTCAGACTCTACAAAAGAGAACAAGTCACTCTGAATAATCTTCTAGATCAAAAAGAGTCCACAAAATCACCTATGCCCTTTCCTTTCCCATCATCTGCTCTTCATGACAGTCTTTCTTTATCCATTCATCTGCTCCCCATGAGTCTTTCTTTATCCTTTCATCTGCTCTTCATGATAGTCTTTCTTTATCCATTCACCTGCTCTCCGTGGCAGTCTTTCTTTATTCATTATCTGCTCCCTATGACAGATTTTCTTTATCCATTCGTCCGCTATCCATGACAGTCTTTCTTCATCTATTCATCTGTTCTCCATGAGTCTTTCTTTGTCCATTTACCTGCTCTCCATGACAGTCTTTCTTTATCCATTCGCCTGCTCTCCGTGACAGATTTTTTTATCCAGTCATCTGCTCTCTGTGAGAGTCTTTCTTTATCCATTCACCTGCTCTCCGTGACAGTCTTTCTTTATCCATTCACCTGCCCTCCATGACAGTCTTTCTTTATCCATTCATCTGTTCTCCATGATAGTCTTTCTTTATCCATTCGTCTGCTCTCCATGACAGTCTTTCTTTATCCTTTCATCTGCTCTCTATGAGTCTTTCTTTATCCATTCATCTGCTCTCCCCGACAGTCTTTATCCATTCACCTGCTCCTCTTGACAGTCTTTCTTTATGCATTTGTCTGCTCTCTATGACAGTCTCTCTTTATCCATTCATCTGCTGTCTGTGACAGTCTCTTTATCTTTTCATCTGCTTTCCATGATAATCTTTAATCATCCATTTATCTGTTCTCCATGAGTCTTTCTTTATCCAATCAGACATTCTCCATGACAGTCTTTCTTTATCCATTCATCTGCTCCCCATGACAGTCTTTCTTAATCATTCCTCTGCTCTCCATGACAGCCTTTCTTTATCATTTTTCCTGCTATCCATGATAGTCTTTATCCATTATTCATCTGCTCTCCATGACAGTCTTTCTTTATCCATTCATCTGCTCTCCTTGATAGTCTTTTTCAGTCTTTCTTTATCCACTCCTCTACTCTCCATGACAGTTTTTCTTTTTCGATTCATCCGCTCTCCGTGACAGTCATCTGCTTTCCATGATAATCATTCTTTATTTATCTATTCTACATGATAGTCTTTTTTATCCATTCATCTACTCTCCATGAAAGTCACCTGCTCTCCATGATAGCCTTTCTTTATCCATTCATCTTCTCTCCATGATAAAATTTCTGCCTTTCTTTATCCATTCATCTTCTCTCCATGATAGAATTTCTTATCCACTCATCTGCTCTCCATGACAGTCCTCCTTTACCCACTCATCTGCCCTCCATTAATTTTCTCTTCTGCCGTCTGCCCCTCCAGAGTGAACCCGGGCGTCACTCAACGCCAGGCCGAGAACATTTTACACTTCGTTGGCCAATAAAATGAGGTGCTACGTCCGGGGTGAACCCATTTGTCTCGAACGTAAAACACACATTTTTGGTCCAATTATGTTCAAATTTGGAGGCGAGGGCATCGCGCTGTCGACTCACTCGACGAGTTCGCTGTCGAATAATGAGCTATTGGGACGTAACGAGGTCCTGTATGGAGCGACAGGATTCTCTTTTGAGCTGCGCGAGTTTATCAGGTGGTGGAATCATGCGACGGTCACACGAACGTAAAACAACTGCAGTATCAGAAATAATAATAATAATAATAATAATAATAATAATAATAATAATAATAATAATAATAATGGTCAAATCATGCGACGATTACACGAACGTAAAACAAGTACAGTATCAATAATAATAATAATAATAATAATAATAATAATAATAATAATAATAATAATAATAATAATAATAATAGAATGTTAAGGTTTGCTTTAAAACTGCAGTTCCTTACCCGATTACAAGCTCCCTCACTAAATAATAATAATAATAATAATAATAATAATAATAATAATAATAATAGTAAACGACTGATGAGGGAAAGGAGCTAAAGAATATTAAGGTTTGCTTTGGCAATGTAGTTCCTTACCCGATTACGAGTTCCCTCACTTAATAATAATAATAATAATAATAATAATAATAATAATAATAATAATAATAATAATAATATAATCGAATGGTAATAAGTAGGCCATTACAGGAACGTAAAAAAAAGTTCTGTACGTATGGAAGATTCTCTGGAATAAAATCATATAAGTTTCAATCATTTCTATAATAATAATAATAATAATAATAATAATAATAATAATAATAATAATAACAACAACGAAGGTTATTAATTAATACAATATTTGAGATTCTTTGAATTGAAAGCTTATCTTATCCAGGAAAAAAAATGAGTAATTATTGCAGTTTCAATTCTACAACAATAAACACATCGATAAATCAGTAATAATAATAATAATAATAATAATAATAATAATAATAATAATAATAATAATAATAATAATAATAATAATAAAAGCACGTGAGTCTTTTTGGTAATTTAAGATTATTTGAATTATAAGATTATCCTACTCTAAAAAAATTGAACGACTACTACATTTTCAATATCAACATCAATAATAATAATAATAATAATAATAATAATAATAATAATAATAATAATAATAATAATAATAATAATAATAATAATGGGAATTAAACAGAACGTGTGTGTCCCGTACGGATACTTAAGAATTTTTTAAATTGAACAACGACTGCAGTTTCAATCAGTTCTACAACAATAACCACAACAACAACAACAACAACATCAATAATAATAATAATAATAATAATAATAATAATAATAATAATAATAATAATAATAATAATAATAATAATAATAAGAGCGGCTCGAAAACTGTTTGGTATTAAGGCAGGATCGGCCACCAACGTAATTTTCTCTCTCCCATTATTTCTTTATAAATATATTTTCCTCTTTTTCCTTCACATTCTACTAAATTGCAACGTTTTTCCTTCCTCTTTTATTCGGAGATTTTCGGTGTTATTGAAATATGACTTTGGTAAATTGCGTAAATGTTTAGTGGAATGGTTTACCGAAATGAATTCGGATACGCGGTTTGTATGTATGTATATGTATATATATATATATATATATATATATATATATATATATATATATATATATATATATATATATATATATATATATATATATATATATATATATATATATATATATATATATATATATATATATATATATATATTATATATATACACAAACATATATCTATCTATCTATCCATCTATCTATATATATATATATATATATATATATATATATATATATATATATATATATATATATATATATATATATAATACACACACATATATATAGGTAGATAGATAGATAGATGGATAGATAGATAGATAAATATATATATATATATATATATATATATATATATATATATATATATATATATATATATATATATATATCTATATATATATATATATATATATATATATATATATATGTGTGTGTGTCTGTGTGTTATCATATGCACATAAACATAGATCTATCATTTACAAAAGTAAAAGAAATCGATTACATACAAATATCTTATCATTATAGTATTTGTTTTAAAACAAGGAAAATCAATTATTGTAACAAACACAATGTCAACCCAATACCTCACCCACAAAGGTATGCCTCCCCTCCGCCCTCTCTCTCTCTCTCTCTCTCTCTCTCTCTCTCTCTCTCTCTCTCTCTCTCTCTCTCTCTCCCCTAGGACTTCATCCCATTATAACATCATCAAGAAGATTGATAAAAATCCAGCCAACTTTTCCTCCCTGTCGTTATGTTTACTAATTTGGCAAACTTAAAAAAGTCGAATCTTCATCTTGGTGAAAACCTTTTGCCATGTTCCTCCTCCAGCACGTCCCCCTCCCCCATTCCCCCTCCCCAACCCCCTCCTCCTCCTGTGTCTCCCCTGCTCTGTCCCCCACCTCCCTATTAGATCCTCCCTCGACCACCACCACCTCCACCACCCCTAAGCTCCTTCAGCCACCTCCGCCCCTAACTCTCGGGATTTTTCCCCAAAACATTCCCTAACTTTCCCCTCATCGGCGTTATTTCTTTTAACAGGCAATAGATACTTAATTCCCTAAAGACTTATTAAATGCTTAGAGTTCCCTTACTCTCTCCTGATCGTTTCTGTTGAAATGGGAGAGGATTACCTCCATTTTTCTCCTACCTAATTGGTTCAGGTGTTTGGCTTTTCCTACAACATTTCTTGGAACGGGGAAGAAATACTGGGGACTTTCATTTACGTAGCGCCGAATGCTTCCTCAGCTTAGTCTGACAAAGATCCGAGTTGGGGATTCCTGGATTATAAAATCTGTTGCAAATATGGGCTTTTTTTTTTAGGATAGTATGCTTGAGTATTATATATATATATATATATATATATATATATATATATATATAGAGAGAGAGAGAGAGAGAGAGAGAGAGAGAGAGAGAGAGAGAGAGAGAGAGATTGCGTGTATATGTTAATGCAGACATATATACACAAACTCACAGCCAACCACATTCACACACACACACACATATATAGATAGATAGATAGATAGATAGATAGATAGATAGATAGATAGGTAGATAGATAGATATATGACAAAAAAAGATTCCAGTTGCTGCACAGAAGGTTCATCAACTGCACGTCCACACCTCACATGTACATACTGTACAGCGCGCCGTTCACGTGTATATGGCATAATATACAGTTCTACACCTGAAACACTTATTCCTTCCGTTAATTACTACATTTTCTAATTCTTTCTTTTATTGTTTTTATTTAGTAGATGAAACCTATTCATTTGGAGCAAGCCCACAGGGCCGCTGACTTGAAATGCAAGCTTCCAAAGAATATGTTGGTTCCAGCCTTCCACCACGGACCCCACACCGGGGCAGCAACTGATCATGATACTGGGCCAGTTATTTTTCATTGCCCTGAGGGAGGCGAGAACTCATGACATCTGAGTGGCATGCCAACACACTAACCACTATACCAGCGACCAGATACTTATAGTTCTTTGGTACAGATTTGAGAGACACCTCCATTTCCTGAATGGAACCTGATATGTAACAAACTTATGCGCTGTAAGTAAGCACTTGTACTGATTTTTCAACAGAAGTTTATAGCAAGTTGTGAATTACGAAAAGTACGTTTTGGTTTTCTAGAAAAGACGACTACTGAGGTGGCTATTTGTCTGTCCGTCCGCACTTTTTCTGTCAGCCATCAGATCTTAAAACTACTGAGGCTAGAGGGCAGCAAATTGCTATGTTGATCACCCAAACTTCAATCATCAAACATAACAAATTACAGCCCTCTAGCCTCAGCAGGGTTTATTTTATTTAAGGTTAAAAGGCTAAAGTTAGCCATAATCGTGCTTCTGGCAACGATAAAGGTGTCAACAACACAGGCCACCACTGGGCCGTGGCTGAAAGTTTCTTGGGCAGTGGCTGAGAGTTTCATGGGCCGTGGCTGAGAATTTAATACAGCATTATACGCTGTACAGAAAACTCGATTGCGCCGAAGAAACCGGTGCATTTTTTACTTAGTGGTTATTAATATTAATTAGGGTGTAACTTGTATATCTTTCTCCCAGTCTGCCTCTTGTTCTGTACTTTCCAGTAATTGCGTGTTTGTGTGTGTTTGTGTGTGAGCGCGTGTGTTTGTTGAATCTTAACACCTTTTACGTATGTTAGGAGGTGTTTGGATAACAATAATTTCTTTGTTTATAGTGAATGATTTCCATCTCTACCGTCTGGAGATTTATTTTTAACAGGTACTTTACAGATTAATAAACAGAAAAAGTAGACTATCATTCTTTGTTTAAAACCTTTCGGCTTTGAAACTTATATGCCAGGAATGAATGAGATTCTATATGTTTATATATATATATATATATATATATATATATATATATATATATATATATATATATATATATATATATATATATATATATATATATATATATATATGTATGACTATTTATCACATCACCGTGATTCATATACAATCAGAAAGCTACAAACGTCCTTTAATATCCAATTCGCTCTACCTCGGAAATAATATATTTTCATATATGTTTACCGAAGGGGAATTTTTTTAGTTGATAATAAGTCCACCGTCCCGTGAGGTCGAACCAGCGACGGACGAGGAATCAGGACTACAGTGACGCACTAACGCAGTCGGCCACAAGAGAGGTATAAGAGAATAACATCTCCCATCAACTCACCCGTCGAACTCAGGTGTTTTGCGTTTGGAGACGATATCCACCCACCTCTGCCATGTTGACCGTGTAGTGCGTTTGTCGCACGTAGCCATATTATGACTATTTATCACATCACCGTGATTCATATACAATCGAAAGCTACAAACGTCCTTTAATATCAATTCGCTCTACCTCCAGAAATAATATATTTTCATATATGTTACCGAAGGGGAATTTTTTAGTTGATAATAAGTCCACCGTCCCGTGGGGTCGAACCAGCGACGGACGAGGAATCAGGACTACAGTGACGCACTAACGCAGTCGGCCACAAGAGAGGTATAAGTGAATAACATCTCCATCAACTCACCCGTCGAACTCAGGTGTTTTGCGTTTGGAGACGATATCCACCCACCTCTGCCATGTTGACCGTGTAGTGCGTTTGTCGCACGTAGCCATATTATGACTATTTATCACATCACCGTGATTCATATACAATCAAAGCTACAAACGTCCTTTAATATCCAATTCGTCCGTCGCTGGTTCGACCCCACGGGACGTTGGACTTATTATCAACTAAAAAATTCCCCTTCGGTAACATATATGAAAATATATTATTTCCGAGGTAGAGCGAATTGGATATTAAAGAACGTTTGTAGCTTTCTGATTGTATATGAATCACGGTGAAGTGATAAATAGTCATAATATGGCTACGTGCGACAAACACACTACACGGTCAACATGGCAGAGGTGGTGGATATCGTCTCCAAACGCAAAACACCTGAGTTCGACGGGTGAGTTGATGGGAGATGTTATTCACTTATACCTCTTGTGGCCGACTGCGTTAGTGCGTCACTGTAGTCCTGATTCCTCGTCCGTCGCTGGTTCGACCTCACGGGACGGTGGACTTATTATCAACTAAAAAATTCCTTCGGTAACATATATGAAAAATATATTATTTCGAGGTAGAGCGAATTGATATTAAAGGACGTTTGTAGCTTTGATTATATATATGTATATATATATATATATATATATATATATATATATATATATATATATATATATATATATATTTTATATATATATATATATATATATATATATATATATATATATATATATTGTATATATATATATTATCATATATATATATATATATATATATATATATATATATATATATATATAGATATATATATATATGTGTGTGTGTGTGTGTGTGTGTGTGTGTGTGTGTGTAATCGGTTTTTATGACAAAACAACACAGCAGAAGCAAATATAATACCAATAACGAGATTTCCAAGCTGCTGAAATACTGTAGCTCTGTACAAGCCTTTTCCCTGTGAAGAGGGTTTTCCAATGCATATCAAGGTTTTGTGTTTGTGCATGTGTGCTCCGTTATGTCCAACAACTGCTGGTCATAATCAACCTCCCCCACCCTCACCCCCTACCCCCTAAAATCTACTCCTACTCCCACCGAAGGCCAAGAGACAGACAAGGTCTGCTCACTTCCCCCCCCCCCACCTCCCCCAAATCCCCCACGTAGGCGGAGCTTTGTCTACCTCCTTACTGCGTCAGCAGGTGAATTGCCGTAATGAGCAGGTACCTCTAAGATACGTCATCGCCTACGTAGTTACCCCAGGTGGGAGGCGTCTCCTCCCAATTGGGCAGACCTTGTCTCTCTTGGCCTTGCTCCCTTCGATACACAAAACCTACTGTATTTAAGATCGAGCGCTTCTATAGGGACGAAACCAAATTGATCTCTACTTTCTACACTGATGCTCGCACGCAGGGGGCACGATCGAATCCGTCATTAAAACAATAAGAAGTAATGCTTTCATCCATGATCGCACTAAAGTTATATGAACAACAGCGTTCGTTGTCGCCGTGAAATCTAGCGATTTACTTTCAGGCTCCGTTGTTTAAATCGACACTATACATAAATGTTTTTAATACTACTGTGGCTTTTAGTTCTCGATATTATGGCGTCGTTACAGGGTCGCCTTGTTTCAAAAATAATAATACCTTCCGATTTAGTAAAATTAAATATAATGTATTTATTAATTATTTTTATCAAAATTCATAACTTCAGAGAGTGATTAACATTCCGCGTCAGCTACCATTACGGTCTATGAGCACTGAACCTACAGAGGAAACAACCGATTGATGGTAAAGCAGAAATTCTCTCTCTCTCTCTCTCTCTCTCTCTCTCTCTCTCTCTCTCTCAGGAGAAAGCAGAAAGGGAAATGTATTTCCTCTCCTCAGTTCCAAGCCTCTCGAATTTCACCTAACAGGAGTTTGCCTAACAACTATTCTTTATTTATAACTATCCAGCAAATTTCTCTCTCTCAATGTATTTCCTCTCCTCAGCTCCAAAGCTTCTTGGTATTTCATCTTAAAGGAATTTGCCTAGCAACTATTCTTTATATATAATTATCCAACAAATTATTCAATTCTCTCTCTCTCTCTCTCTCTCAGGACAATGAAGAAAGGGAAATGTATTTCCTCTCACCAGTTCCAAAGCCACTCGAATTTCACCTAACAGGAGTTTGCTTAACAACTACTCTTTATTTATAATTATCCAGCAAATTTCTCTCTCTCTCTCTCTCTTTCTCTCTCTCTCTCTCTCTCTCTCTCTCTCTCTCTCTCTCTCTCTCAATGTATTTCCTCTCCTCAGCTCCAAAGCTCTTGGTATTACACCTTAAAGGAATTTGTCTAACAACTATTCTTTATTTATAATTATCCAGCAAACCTCTCTCTCTCTCTCTCTCTCTCTCTCTCTCTCTCTCTCTCTCTCTCTCTCTCTCTCTCTCTCTCTCTCTGTATATCCTCTCCTCAGTTCCAAAGCTTCTTGGAATCTCACCTTACAGGAATTTGCCTAACAACTATTCTTTATTTATAATTATCCAGCAAATCTCTCTCTCTCTCTCTCTCTCTCTCTCTCTCTCTCTCTCTCTCTCTCTCTCTCTCTCTCTCTCTCTCAGGGACAAAACAGAAAGGGGAAAACGTCTTTCCTCTCCTCAGTTCCAAAAGGGACACGAAAAATCAAAATCAATCTCATTACCTCGACCCGTATGTG
>NC_089784.1:33183069-33190569 GCF_040412425.1 Macrobrachium rosenbergii
CCCCTCCCCCCCAACCCCCACCCATCGACAAAGTTAGGGAAGGAGTAGGAACATGGAGAGAAGTTGGGGGAAGGGATAGAAAGGACTGGAGGTGTGGGGAGAGGGAGGGGGAAGGGGAAGGGGAGAAGGAAGGGAACTTTATGAGCAGATAAAAGAGGTTCTTTAGTGGTGAAAGGTAGTTATGGAAGAGCGGGGCTTTAAGTGTAATAACTAACGATAACTTTGGCTGCTGCTGCTGCTGCCTCAGTGCAATGGTGGAGTTGGAGTTGGAGAGGGAGGAGGAGTGATGGAGGAGGGGAATGGTGGAGGAAGGTGGCAGGGGTTAAGATGAAGAGGGAGGGGAGGTGAGAGAGGTGAAGCAATAACCGACGGAAGGATGAGAATCTAACGGGAAAGTTCTGCAAGTAAAAGACAGAATGATTGCGAGTGATGGCCTGCAATACAGGGATCCTGACTGCGCATGCGCTTGCCAAGTTCACACCCGAGAGATAATAAAAATAAATCTTTTTAATTAAAAGGACAACGATGTATATGGCAAGGAAAATGAACGATACGACAATTTGAGTATAGTGAATAGAGTAATCCTCTGAACAAGAATATGTTTGAATAAGGATATCATTAAAAAAAATGGATCTTTCCTAGACAGTGACCCCCAACAAGGCTCGGGGGTCGTTATAAAGGACTGATATTTCTTGAGGGTCATTATCGAAGACTGAACTGCTTGGGGGTCACTGTCTAGGAAAGATCCCCCCAAAAATATTGAATCTTTTAAAGATAAGGAACAAAAAAATTTGACATCGAAGACAAAGTTACTTTGAGGGAAAGCATAATTTTCAGCCTGTTATTATTATTATTATTATTATTATTATTATTATTATTATTATTATTATTATTATTATTATTATTATTTATCATCAGAATTTTTTAACATACCTTTGAATAAGAACATATAATTGGAATAATAATAATAAAAAATTCAATCTTTAAAACATAAGGAACAAACAACTTTGAAAGTTAATTGAATGTTCAGTTCACTTCTATTTGTATAATTTACGAAGAATTTTCTTTTTTTTTTTACATATAATCAGCTATATTATTAAGTACATATTACGCTTTAATTCACGGTTACCTGTTACATACCTCCTATTTACCTATCCAGTCGCCTACCTGATTCCCTCTCCGTTTGCATGAAAGGATAAAAATTATTTAAAAAGTGTTCTCACATCATCAATAAACCAGTGAAAGGATGAAATTGATGAAAAAAGTGATCTCACATCATCAATAAACCAGTGAAAGGATGAAAATGATGAAAAAAGTTATCTCACATCATTAATAAACCAGTGAAAGAAATATAGAAAAAAAAGAAAGAAAGATCAGAACCAAGTTCCAAAAATAATCTAAATTGAAATTTAAAGCAATTTACAAAGTAAGAAATATCTGGTTATTGAAATTTTACGTTTTACACAAAAAGAAATGTAAGAATTCTCTTAAAATATTTTTTTATAGAATGAGAAAGCCACAACGGAAGTTAAATTTCATATAACCTGTTTAGTGAGGAGGAATCTATACATGAGAGAAAAATCTGATGAAAATAAGGGATAACAGCCGGAATTTTAATCGAATTATAACGAAGGGGGATTGCGATAAAATAGTGATCATTCCTTTAATTTTTTTCAACGTAATTAGGCCCAGTGGAATAATAATAATAATAATAATAATAATAATAATAATAATAATAATAATAATAATAATAATAATAATAATAATAATAATAATATGTCGACGAACATTCAACCGACCAACCTCATTAGGCACAGCGAAATAATAATAATAATAATAATAATAATAATAATAATAATAATAATAATAATAATAATAATAATAATAATAAGAAGAAGAAGAAGAAGAAGAAGAAGAAGAAGAAGAAGAAGAAGAAGAAGAAGAAGGAGAAGAAGGAGGAGAAGAAGAAGAACAAGATGAACAAGAAGAAACCGACGAACATGCAGCCGGTCAACCTCATTAGGCGCAGTGAAATAATAATAATAATAATAATAATAATAATAATAATAATAATAATAATAATAATAATAATAATAATAATAAGGGGGAGGAGGAGGAGGAGGAGGAGGAGGAGGATAAATTGAAGAACATCCAAGTACCATTTGATAATAAGAGAGAAAGATCTGTTAAGTGACATTTCAAAGCTATATAATTCTTGTTATATCACTCTTGCAAATCAGAAGAAATTTCACATATAATAATAATAATAATAATAATAATAATAATAATAATAATAATAATAATAATAATAATAATAATAATAATAATAATAATAATAATAATAATCAAGCTATGCACGATATAAAACTCTGAAAAAACTTTATTCATATACAAATGAAAAACATCATTACCTGGGAACATACAGGTAAGCAAAGTCCTCCATATTTTATGAGGCGGACAGGTGAAACGCATTTGCAGTTCCATACGCGTACATAAATACGGATATGCTGATGCGACCTAATCACAAACACGTGGAGAACTATAATCACAGGTTTTTCATTAAAAAAGAGAGAAATATTTAGTTGAAATTTGCTTAACACTGAGGACGAGTCTTTTTTTTTTCTTTTTTTATAAAAAAAAAATTTTAAATATTCAGTTTAAATTTACTTAACATTGGGATGTCTTTTTCTCATTAAAGAAAGAGAATTATTAAGTTTAAAATTACTTCGGGAAGTTTTTTTTTTTTCATTAAAAAAGAGAAATATTCAGTTGAAAGTTACTTAACAGTGGGAAGCGTTTTTTGACATTGTTTTCGTTAAACAAAATAGAAATATTCATTTTAAATTTACTTTTATGTTGGGGTCGTGTCTTTTTTCTATCTTTACATTAGAAAAAGAAAAAGAAAAATAATCAGTTTACATTTACTTAACACTTGGGAATTTAAAGTTTTTTTTAAACAAAACACAAATATTCATTTCAAATTTACTTAGCGTTCGGGACGTCTTTTTTTCTTTTTTTACAATCAAAAAAGAAAAATAATCAGTGTAAATTTCCTTGACACTGGGGACGCGTCTTTTTTTTTTTTTAACCTATCAGTTCCCCTACTCATTTACAAAAGCTGAGTTTTCATTTTCACTTTTACGCGTTCGGTGTCCAGCCCTTTTTTAATTCTTTTACGATATCCTTACAAATTTTTTTTTTTTTTTGGTTACAAAACTTTTTTCCGGAGCGTATTGTAATTTCAACCTTTATTAAGGCTGTCTGTTGCTTTCATACATTTTGGTCGGCTTAACCTTCGTTTCAATTAAATTTTCAATCTGCCGGTTTCATCAACTCCTTTTTATTTATTTTTTTTATTTTTTTTCTTTGAAATATTTTGATTTTATTTTCATTTCAGCGTTTACGCACTATTTGTGTTACTCTCTGCGGACGTCGCAATGCGGTTGCCGGAAATCCAACGAGAATGTCATTTGACAATTTCTCTTATTTTTTATCGGAAATGCTTTGTAATATTCACATCTCGCATCAATTATCAGTTTTTTGTAAAGTGGGTGAACTTGCAAGTTCCTGCGCGTGTATGAGGATATTATGTGTGTACACACGCACATATATATATGTATATATGTAGATAGACAGATAGATATTTACATATACATATATATACATACATACATACATATATACTGTATATATATATATATAAATATATATATATATATATATATATATATATATATATATATATATATATATATATATATATATATATATATATATATGTATATATATATATATATATATATATATATATATATATATATATATATATATATATATGTATATATGTTATATATATATATATATATATATATATATATATATATATATATATATATATATATATATATATATATATATATATATATATATATATACAGTATATATATATATATATATATATATATATATATATATATATATATATATATATATAGATATATATATTTGTATATATATATATATATATATATATATATATATATATATATATATATATATATATATATGTATATTATATATATATATATATATATATATATATATATATATATATGCATATATATTATATATATATATATATATATATATATATATATATATATATATATATATATATATATATATTTATATATACATATATATGCATATATATATATATATATATATATATATATATATATATATATATATATAGGTATGTCTATATATATATATATATATACATATATATATATATATATATATATATATATATATATATATATATATATATATACATAGGTGTGTGTGTGTGTGTACACACATAATATCCTCATACACGCGCAGGAACTTGCACGTTCACCCAGTTTACATATACATACATACAGTTTATTATATACGCATACACACGTGTCTATATGAATTAATAAGTAATTTCAATAAGTGCATACGTAGGAATACGTACTTTTATATGAGACATGAAAATTACAAGCATTTTCCATAAAAAAAAGAGACAGAAGATAAACTGCCAAAAACGTTTTGTATTTCCCGCAGCCGCATTGCAACGTTTTTAGAGAATACCGCAAACGGGGCGCATCGCCGAAATGAAAATGAAATCAAAATATGACGAAAATAAAAAAAATAAATAAATAAATAAAGAAAATAAATAAAAACGAGTTGATGAAACCGGCAGATTGAAAATTTAATTGAGGCGAAGGTTAAGCCGACAAAATTGTATGAAAGCAACAGACAACCTTAATAAAGGGTGAAATTACAATACGCTCCGGAAAAAAAGTTCCCTAAAAGAATAACATTTGTAAGGATATCGTAAAAGAATTAAAAAAGGGCCAGACACCGGACGTGTAAAAGTGAAATGAAAACTCAAGCTTCGTAAATGAATAACGGAATTGATAGGTAAAAGAAAAAAAAAAGACACGTCCCGAAATTTCAACTGAATATTTATCTTTACAAAAAAACACGTCTAAAATGTTAAATAAATTCAACGTGAATATTTTTTTTTCATGAAAAAAAGACACATCTCCATGTTAAGTTTATTTAAACTGAATATTTTTCTATAAAAAAAAAGAAAAAAACACGTCCAAAATGTTAATTAAATTCAACCTGAATACTTTAATTTTTTATGAAAAAAAGACACATCCCATGTTAAGTAAATTTAAACTGAATATTTCTAATTTTCTTAATGAAAAAATGAAAAAAGACACGGCACCAATATTAAGTAAAATTCAACTGAATATTTCTCTCTTTTAATGAAAAAAACACATCCCATTGCCAAGTAAAGTTCAGTTGAATATTTCTCTCTTTTTTAATGTGAAACCTGTTATTACAGTTCTCCACGTGTCTGCCGTTCGGTCACATCAGCATATGCATACCTATGTACACGCATGGACGTGTAAATACGTTTCATCCTTTCCGCCTCATAAAATATGGAATGCTTTGCTTTTCCTATATGTTCCCACGTTCCCAGGCAAAGAAATTTTTCATTTGTTAATGAGTAAAGTTTTTTGCATATTTATATTTCACGGATTGCTTGATTATTATTATTATTATTATTATTATTATTATTATTATTATTATTATTATTAATATTATTTACTATCATTATTACTATTATTATTATTATTATTATTATTATTATTATTATTATTATTATTATTATTATTATTATTATTATTAGACGATTATGTGATGTTTATTCTAATTTCTTCGTATATTACAGGAAGAAATCAACAGCAGACATTCATTCATATAAGTAATATAAATATACAAACACACACACACACACACACACACACACACACACACACACATATATATATATATATATATATATATATATATATATATATATATATATATATATATATATATATATATATATATATATATATATATATATATATATATATATATATATATATATATATATATATATATATATATATATATATATATATATATATATATATATATATATATATATACATACATATATATATATATATATATATATATATATATATATATATATATATATATATATATACTGTGTTTGTGAGAGAGAGAGAGAGAGAGAGAGAGAGAGAGAGAGAGAGAGAGAGAGAGAGAGAGAGAGAGAGACTAAAGTCAAATTTCAAATACTTGTGAGTTTATCTATAAAATCAAACACTCTTATATAAAAAATAGAACTTCAGCGCCTAAGGGATGGTTGACGCCTACGCCAGGTAGACCAATGTGGGCGCGCCAGGGGAGAGGAAATGATTTTTGAAATTCTAGATCCTATAATGGTCCTTTTTTCGGCCGCTGGTGTCTGCCTGCCTCCGTCACGAGAATATCTCTGGAAGAATCAGGCGATTGGAGATGAGGACAAGGAATGGTTCATCGTAATACAATCACTTCCTGCAATTCGATATAGGCATGCACTCATGCGCGCTTTCTTTTTCTCATTTTCTCCGAGTTACGACTTTTTCTCTCCCTTTGAATACGACGCATGCGCTTTCTTTTTCCCATTTACTTGGAGTTGCGAGTTTGTCTTTCCCTCTGAATACGACGCAAGCGCTTTCTTTTTCCCATTTTCTTGGAGTTGCGAGTTTGTCTTTCCCTCTGAAAATGACGCATGCGCTTCTTTTTCCCATTTTCTTGGAGTTGCGAGTTTGTCTTTCACTCTGAATACGACACATGCGCTATCTTTTTCCAATTTTCTTGGAGTTACGAGTTTGCCATTCCCTCTGAAAATGACGCATGCGCTTCCTTTTCCCATTTTCTTGGAGTTGCGAGTTTGTCTTTCACTCTGAATACGACACATGCGCTATCTTTTTCCAATTTTCTTGGAGTTACGAGTTTGCCATTCCCTCTGAAAATGACGCATGCGCTTCCTTTTCCCATTTTCTTGGAGTTGCGAGTTTGTCTTTCACTCTGAATACGACACATGCGCTATCTTTTCCAATTTTCTTGGAGTTACGAGTTTGCCATTCCTCTGAAAATGACGCATGCGCTTCCTTTTCCCATTTTCTTGGAGTTGCGAGTTTGTCTTTCACTCTGAATACGACGCAAGCGCTTTCTTTTTCCAATTTTCTTGGAGTTGCAAGTTTGCCTTTCTCTCTGCATACGAGCATGCACTTTCTTTTCATCATTTTCTTGGAGTTGCCAGTTTGTCTCCCTCCGGAATACGACGCATGCGCTTTCTTTTTCCCATTTTTTTGGTGTTGCGAGTTTGCCTTTCCCTCTGAAAATGACGCATGCGCTTTCTTTTTCTTATTTTCTTGGCGTTGCGAGTTTGTCTTTCCCTCTGAATACGACGCATGCGCTTATTTTTCCAATTTTCTTGGAGTTGTGAGTTTGTCTTTCTCTCTGAATACGACGCATGGGCATCTTTTCCCCATTTCTTGGAGTTGCGAGTTTGTCTTTCCCTCTGAATACGATGCATGCGCTTCTTTTTCCCAT
>NC_089784.1:33195569-33218069 GCF_040412425.1 Macrobrachium rosenbergii
TTATGTCAAATATAAATAAACAGTTAATTATTAGATTTAGGTTTATGAACATAGAGCGGGTCACTTTCGAGAGAGAGAGAGAGAGAGAGAGAGAGAGAGAGAGAGAGAGAGAGAGAGTTCGGGGATGGAATGGGCAAGGAGGACGCTTCATTAGGCTTTCCACCCGACGGAGGATCAGACCAGGAGTTGATCACCATCTCCAGATCATATTGATTCCTCGAGGTGACCCTTGACCTGTTCACAGAAAACCGGTTGTTGCCCCAAGAGTTAATCTGCATATCGGCTCAATTGATGAACAAATGGAGGGCCGAGTACACCCGAAAACGAGCCCGGAATAAAAAACGAATTATCCTCGTTCCGTTTTATATAAAATGCTTGCTTATAACACTGGCATGTGTGAGTCTTGTGTTCGATACGTATATGGTTTACACACACACACACACACACACACACACACACACACACACACACACACACACACACACACACACACACACACACACGTATTTGGAACCACAGGTATGCGTCGTTGGTATGTTTCGATGTGGCTTTATCATATAGATAGCAGCTAATATAAATACGTACCTTGACGATAGGTGTGTATTATATATATTTATATGTATATGTGTATACATACAGTATATTTGTATGCATGTATGTATATATGTATGTATGTATACATGTGCATACATGCATTCACAAAATATATATATATATATATATATATATATATATATATATATATATATATATATATATATATATATATATATATGCATCCATACATACATACATACATACATACATACATATACATATATATATATATATATATATATATATATATATATATATATATATATATATATATATATATATATATATACACACACACACACAGAGAGGGGCAGACTTGCCTCCTGAAAGATGAAAGCCATAAGAACTGGGAAACACAATGAAACAAAGAGAATTCCCAAGCTTTGCAACAGAGGAAAAGGTAGTAATTATGAACCAAGGATTCTAAGGGAGCATCCACTCTGCAGTAAGACAAGTCGGCAACTTGTTAATGACACGTCACAAACAGGTTGAATACAAGTCAACGACTCACTGGTAGTCCTAACCAGTGCTTCATACCGTTATTATCCACCATCTTCCAACAACACGGGCCACCACCGGGCCTTGGCTGAAAGTTTCATGGGACGCGGCTGAGAGTTTCATACAGCATTATACGCTGTACAGAAAACGAGATTGCGCCGAAGAAACTCCGGCGCATTTTTTACTTTTAGTTTTCTGTAAAGCAAAACTATTGTGCCGGCTTTGTCTGTCCGTCTGCACTTTATTCTGTCCGCACTTTTCTGTCCGCCCTCAGATCTTAAAAACTACTGAGGCTAGAGGGCTGCAAATGGGTTTGTTGATCATCCACCTTCCAATCATCAAACATAACAAACTGCAGCCCCCTAACCTCGGTAGTTCTATTTTGTTACTTTTTTATTTTATTTAAGGTTAAGGTTAGCCATAATCGTGCTTCTGGCAACGATGCAGGATAAGCCACCACCGGCCCGTGGTTAAAGTTTCATGGGACGCTGCTCATACAGCATTATACCGGGACCACCGAAAGATAGATCTATTTTCGGTGGCCTTAATTATACGCTGTAGCTGCTGTACAGAAAACTCGATTGCACCGGAGAAACTTCGGCGCATTTTTTACTTGTTTTCCTATAGCAACGCATGTATTGCCGGCAAGGATTTTTTTATATAATAAAATTATATAAAATTTCATAAGATATTAATATTACTGAAATTACTACAAAAGCATTCATTCCAGAAACCTTTCAAGACATCCTCAAATTAACAAGAGCTTTAGTTGGTGTCTCAACGCATTCTCAACGATTTGAAATAATATAAGACAAACAAATCAAGGAAATATGACGATAATAAGTAAACAAAAGCCACAATGTGGGCAAGGTGCTAATCATTTCGTCATGTGAATGACACCCATCTCAAAAACACCACAGTTCCTTAATAGAAGTATAAAAGAAAGCTAACAGGAAGCTAAAGAGCTAAATATATAAATCTTTCTTCCAGATTAATTCTAAAAAATACCCTTTCGATTTACAGCAAAGAAGGATTCTCAAAATAATTTATTGTACAGAAAACCTACGTTGTATAGACTTATTTCACGCTCTTCTTGGTGTATAGAATAAGTATAGAATTTAGGCCAAATGCCAAGCACTGGGACCTATGAGGTCACTCAGCGCTGAAATGGAAATTGACAGTAAAAGGTTTGAAAGGTGTAGCAGGAGGAAAACCTCAAAGCACTTGCACTATGAATCGGTTGTTAGGAGAGGGTGGAAAGAGAGAGGATATGAGAGGAGATACAGTAAAAGGAGCGAAGGAGGTTGCAGCTAGGGGCCGCAGGCACACTGCAAAGAACCTTAAGTAATGCTTACAGTGCACTGCATGAGGTGCACTGATGGCACTAACCCCCCGGGAAGGCTCTTTCTTGGCGGGTTTTTAGACTTTCAGGTCCCCCATCGCGGTCCTATTGCGCTTCTTATATGGAAGCTTTGCCTCCAAAGGAGTTAAGAGTAATGAAAACAAAAACCCGGAGAGATATCTGGATTACTTCCTACAACACTTAAATTGTTCAAAATGATTAAATCATCATAGAGACGGAAAGCATTGGAACAAGAGCCACGCGAGTGCAACAAGAAAGCATCTAAAAAAATTTGGCTCATTCAGGTCAGTGGTGTTTACTGGACCGGAACGCAATTTTTCGATTCTTAGTTTTCTGTAAAAGGAAACTATTGTGTCGGCTTTGTCTGTACGTCCGCACTTTTTTCTGTCCGCCCTCAGATCTTAAAAACTACTAAGGCTAGAGGGCTGCAAATTGGCATGTTGATCATCCACCCTCCAATCATCAAATATACCAAACTGAACCCCTCTAGCCTCAGTAGTTTTTATTTTATTTATGGTTAAAGTTAGCCATAATCGTGCTTTTGGCAACGATATAGGATAGGCCACTACCGGGCCGTTGTTAAAGTTTCATGGGCTGCGGCTCATACAGCATTATACCGAGACCACCGAAAGATAGATGTATCTTCGGTGGCCTTGTTTATACGCTGTAGCGGCTGTTCAGAAAACTCGATTGCGCCGAAGAAACTTCGGCGCAATTTTTACTTTTTTTTATCGGGTGGAGGAAGGGGAGGGGGTGCAGCGACGGTGGTGGGGGCTGGGGGCTTAGGAGCCTTTACCCTTACATGATGATCCTACTCAGTAATTATTTTCGAAATTGGTATAAGTTTTTAAGGGTTAAAGTCGCACCTACGAACAACAACAATGCAACTCCACGCTGAGCGTGAAATAATAATAATAATAATAATAATAATAATAATAATAATAATAATAATAATAATAATAATAACAAATTATTATTATTATTATTATATTATTATTATTATTATTATTATTATTATTATTATTATTATTATTATTATCCAAATCTCACAATTACATGTCACTAAAATGGGGAAAAATCCGCACAGATTGAAAAAGTGAATACGACAGGTTCTTGAAAGCTCTCATTGTTTATATAATACATACATACAATATATATATATATATATATATATATATATATATATATATATATATATATATATATATATATATATATATATATATATATATATATATATATATATATATATATATATATATATATATATTATATATATATATACATATATATATATATATATATATATATATATATATATATATATATATATATATATATATATATATATATATATATATATATATATATACTGTACCAGGTGTTTCAAAATTAGAGCACCCCCCCCTCCGCCCCTCCACAGAACAAATGGACAGTTATGAAGTTTTCTGCTATAGCCTATTTCCAAGTACATTATTTTAAGTTTCTATTAAGCTATTTTTCATTTTACATTTCTTGTACTTTCAGACTGAGTGACGGAGTTAGCTACAGCCATGGCTAACAACTCGGAGGAAATCAGATGGATTGACTGAATCCGGGCTATAACCTTCAGAGAGGCCAGGGATGCTGGCGCATCCTTCATTTCACATTCCTGGATAGCTAAATACATTAAAAGAGATGAATCCTTTGTTAAGAGAAACTGGAACAAAAATCCATATGACTGTCATTGCGAAAAGAGTGAGAATCTTGGAAGGCCTAAAGTCCTTTCTCAGGAGTCAAAAGACATCATAGCTGAGGCAGTGGGCAGACCAAGAAAGTCTTTACGTAAATTGGCGCTTGAACTAGAAACAAAAAGGGGAAAAAGAGAAATTATAGTGCTGTATATCGTGAGTTGAAAAAATCTGGTATCAAGCCATTTCATGTTATCAGCAAGCCCAACATCACTCAGCAACAGAGAGAAGACTGTGCATGGTTTTGCGGTTCACTTCTTAAAGACTGGGATGAAGCTGACTTTCTCCATGTTGCTGCATCAGATGAATTCTTCATTTATACACTCAGGAAGCCAAATCATAAAAATGACATCATTTGGGCTGCAAAGTTGGATGATATCAGTGATGACATGCTCTATCACCAAGTTGTGAAATTTCCTGAATGTTGGGAAATTTTCTCCGTTTCACAGCCAAACGGTTAATGTGGATCATCAAAGAAAGAGGACAGTCATGGAATGGCGAATACTTCAGAGAAACTGTGCTCACTGGTGGAGTATTTCCTTTCTTCAAAGATCCTGAAAATGTGTTATCTGTTGAAAAAGTCACATTTTTGCATGATAAGGCACCATGTTTCAAGGCTCTTCAGACACAGGAACTGCTTCGAAACAGTAGCATCGATTTCTTCTCGTCAAGTGAATTTCCAGGTAGCTCCCCTGACCTTGATGTGTGTGAAAACATTGGTAGTATCTTAAAGGATCGTGTTGAAGTGTGCACAGTGAACTATGATAGTATACCAAGCCGCGACGACCTGCGAAGAGAGGTGACCGAAGTGCTCAGGGAAATGGAGTTTGAGTCTCAGCTTTTTTGCGATTTGCTGAAATCATACCCCTCAAGAATGCAGGCTGTGGTACAGGCAGATGGAGGCCACACAAAATATTAAATACTCATAGAGAAACTTAAATAAATACCTGCTCTGAATTACTTTTGTTTTTGTCCATATCAATTTTAGTTTATGCTGTAGAGGGGGGCTCTAATTTCGAATCGCCCTATATATATACTGTATGTATATTTTAACAAATATTTCCACTTACTACTACTACTTCGAATAATAATAACAATAATAATAATAATAATAATAATAATAATAATAATAATAATAATAATAATAATAATGACACAGATGAAATCAAGATAATTTACCTTAGCGATGTTTTAGTTAAATAATATTTAATTCATTATACACAGAAAACCTTTGATGCAACTAAACCCACTACAACAACAGCTCCAACTCTTACTATACTATTACTATTACTACTGCTACTACCAATACAACTATAAATGACAGCAAACGTTATATCTGAAAAGACATACCTGAAATGTTCGCATAAGTAAAAACACACAGAAACCAACTGAACAGTCCTTGAAAAGAGTTAACTAAAAGTGAAACAACGTAGAAATGGATCTGACAACTTCATTCATTACTCGCAGAAATCACACATATGTATATAAAAAATAAAAGGCAAAATTTGAAGCAGGCAACATGCCCCAGACAAGCCACTTAACTCGAGCGGAAATCCATTCACCTGATGTTTTAGCCAATCAGGAGCAAGAAAACAATTACGGGGTTGTACGTTGCGGATGAATGGACGTTTACACTACCTGGGAGAATTACGCTGTCATGTGATCTGGTGAGTTACACGCCAGATATGCGCTGGACCTAAATTCATTTTAATATTCTACACAGATTTTGGAATACTTTAATGAAGTCTTCGTTTATACAGCAACAAGATAGAGAAAAAATTGGTGAATCAGACTGCTACTACAGCAAAGCTGACCAAGCACGTCCATCATTTTTAATATGCAGCATTGCTGTAAGCTGCTGTAAATTAAAGAATGAAACACGATTGCGAGTCTAGTTTTCCTGTTTTTAGTGCTGCAAGAAGAACGTCAACATATAACAGCAATAATTTGGGCATTTGCAGAAATAATGATCAAATATCAAATAAATTTTAAGGTAACTTGAAACTGGGAAATTACAAAATGAAGAAATCCATTATATATATATATATATATATATATATATATATATATATATATATATATATATATATATATATATATATATATATATATATATATATATATATATATATATAATTACATAATTACATTGGTAAACCTGCGTCTTACATAGAAGGTACGTCCTGAACGTGTTTACTTTGGGGTTCAGTCAAATATTCTCCAACATGGTAGCCACCAACCACAGCCGACAACCTACCAGGTACAAAATCGTCTTTTTTACACAAAAGCGGGTGTAGCATATTTCCGCCAGCTCGGGATCTGGCAAACGTAAGCTGAGCTTTGCACCACTCAGTCATGGCGCCCAGTTTGACTCTAAACAAGGTGCCACATCCCTACTCAATAAAATACACAGTGACACATACATACACACAAACACACACACACACACACACACACATATATATATATATATATATATATATATATATATATATATATATATATATATATATAATTATGTGTGTGTATTTGTATAACACAAATAAGAAACCCCATGAAACATCAAAACCTCCCCACCCCACCCTACCCCGCACCCACAACATTCAGATCATAAAAGTTTGGACGCCCGTGAAAATATCAGCCAGTAACGCAAAAGACCCGTAACATTTCACTCTGAAAAAAAAGAAAAGAGAAAAAGAAAATTTAAGAAAACGAAAACGATAAATACTCGAATATAAGATTCAGCCCCCAAAAAAATCCCTCTGGTGTAAATTTGTTGCAATATCACTCAGTTGCATCGCTCGCCCCTCAGACGACGAGTGAGAAGAATCTTTAGGTTAATCCGTTAAACTACTGCAAGACTTAAGTCCAAATCTTATTTTTCAGACTTTTTTTTCCTTCTTCTTCTTCTTCTCCTTCTTTCTTGCGGATTTTTATCTGGTATCCGCCACACCTGGCGAAGAACATAGCTCTCTCGCCTAACGAACATAATTATGGAAGAAGGTAGGGGGATTAAGTTCGCGGATTTATTAGGATTTTCTGCCGTTTCGTACGCGATTTTTCTCCTGCTCCTCCTCCCCCACCCTTCCTACCTCTCCTCCACCTCATCCTCCTCCTCCTTTTTTTTTTTTTGGTAATGTTTTGCACCCGGTGAACAAATTACATTTCAACCGTTTTTTTTTTTTTGCCCTTCAGTGAGAAATGTTAATATTCTGCCATTCATTCTAACTACAAGACTTTGCTGGAGAGAGAGAGAGAGAGAGAGAGAGAGAGAGAGAGAGAGAGAGAGAGAGAGAGAGAGAGAGAGAGAGAGTAATCTTCACGCAATTAAATTCGGCTGGAATTCTCCTAAACACCATATAATTTTTCCTTTTGTCTAAGTTTTTATTACCACGAAATTCTCAAGACGGTCACTTTCTCGTGATCTGTTTACTCTGACTCAGAATAAACTTATGCGGCTGGATTTATTCTTCTTAATATCTCTCTCTCTCTCTCTCTCTCTCTCTCTCTCTCTCTCTCTCTCTCTCTCTCTCTCCATGAAATTCTCAAGACGAGGTCACCTTCTCGTGATCTGTTTATTCTGACTCAGAATAAACTTATGCGGCTGGATTTATTCTTCTTTCTCTCTCTCTCTCTCTCTCTCTCTCTCTCTCTCTCTCTCTCTCTCTCTCTCTCTCTCTCTCCTCCCATGAAATTCTCAAGACGAGGTCACCTTTTCGTGATAATTTTGTTCTGACTTCAGAATAAACTAATGTGGTTGAACTTAAACTTTTTAATCTCTCTGTCTCTCTCTCTCTCTCTCTCTCTCTCTCTCTCTCTCTCTCTCTCTCTCTCTCTCTCTCTCTCTCTTCCCATGAAATTCTCAAGACGAGGTCACCTCGTAATCGGTTTGTTCTGACTACAGAATAAACTTATGCGGTTGAACTCATACTTTTTAATCGTTCTCTCTCTCTCTCTCTCTCTCTCTCTCTCTCTCTCTCTCTCTCTCTCTCTCTCTCTCCGTTCCTTTTCTTTCTCCAAATTGCTTTCTTTCGACCCGTCCCTCCACCTGACCGCCGGAATCACCCAACCAAATCGGACGTGTTAGCATTCACTCTACGCAGAAGGGAAAAGAGAGAGAGAGAGAGAGAGAGAGAGAGAGAGAGAGAGAGAGAGAGAGAGAGAGAGAGAGAGAGAGAGAGAAAGCCGATAAACGGAAGACAAGAGAGAAAGTCACAGCATCGAAGCACATGGCTTTGATTTCGCCACTGACGGAATGAATGCGCATGCGCGCGTGCATGTTTGTGTGCCTGTGTGTGTATGTATATTGGTGTATGAGTATGTGTATGTTTGTGTGTGCGTTTGTGTTTGTACATACACACGCGCGCTCACATACACACGCGCAACACATTCGCGCTTACTTTGATTTATCTGACTCACAGGAACTTCATAATGACCTGGACATGCGTATGAGACCTTTTCTTAAACAGTCCCACGTCATAAATCTAACGGTAACCTCTATCTTTCTTCCTTGGCGTGGCTTTCACCTGCTAATCTCTCTCTCTCTCTCTCTCTCTCTCTCTCTCTCTCTCTCTCTAGTCTTTGTGATTTCATTTCTTTTCTCCGTGTAACAATTTACCTTCGTGTAGTTACTTATACCTGAAATTAATCTATCTTCGTAACAGAAGTATAACATTGTCGGTACGATAGAGAGAGAGAGAGACAGAGAGTGAGAGAGAGAGAGAGAGATTGCTTAAACTGCTGACGATAGAGACTAACATCTTCCATGTGAGCGTGTGAATATAATATATATATGTATGTATGTATGTATATATATATATATATATATATATATATATATATATATATATATATATATATATATATATATATATATATATATATATATGATAATAATAAATTTCTGAATCACATCAGGATCAGAACCCAGGTCTTTCAAATGAAATGAGTCAGAAATTTATTCCTGTTCCACACGTAACTGTATGTTGATACTGCTACCATATATATATATATATATATATATATATATATATATATATATATATATATATATATATATATATATATATACCTATATATATATATATATATATATATATATATATATATATATATATATATATCATACATTTTTAATACAGCCACTCTTTTTACAGAAACGAACCAGGTTCCTCAACACTTGTGGCATTAACCACATAACACCAAAAACCATTTATAGAAATGCCGTTATACAGTCTTACTCTGAGCATTTGCATATCACACTTTAACTTACCGAACTCGTTATTAGTCACTTTTGCTCTTGCCACTGCTAATTAGGAACGTGAATGAACTACGATTAAGGAATTCCTGGATAGAACATGTAAAAAGTTTCGTCGAAGTTTCTTCGGCGCAATGGAATTTTCTGTACAGAACATAAGCACGGCCATCGAAAATAGATCTATCTTTCGGTGGTCTCGTTATAATGTTTTATGAG
Source organism: Macrobrachium rosenbergii (assembly GCF_040412425.1). Lineage (NCBI taxonomy): Eukaryota > Metazoa > Arthropoda > Malacostraca > Decapoda > Palaemonidae > Macrobrachium > Macrobrachium rosenbergii. The sequence continues at coordinate 33,205,231 of NC_089784.1, forward strand.
CCGCGGCCCATGAACTCTTAGCCGGCCGTGGTGGCCTGTGTTTATGCGTTGCCAGAAGCACGATTTGGCTAACTTTACTCTTAAATGAAATAAAAACTACTGACGCTAGAGGGCTTCAATTTGGTACGTTTGATGACTGGAGGGTGGGTGATCAAATTACCAATTTGCAGCCCTCTAGCCCTGCACTTTTTAAGATCTGAGGGCATACACGAAGAAAGTGCGGACAGAAAAAAGTTTTCTGATTCAAGAAATATTCAGTTTTTGCTTGGTCAAATTCAAGCTAGAAGCGGAATCTTTAGAGAGAAGGACATTGAAAAAAAATAGGAAAAGAACAGCACACCAAAGTTGGCAAGGCAATCGTTATTATTATTATTATTATCATTATTATTATTATTATTATTACTATTCAGAAGATGAACTCTATTCATTTGGACCAACCCAATCAAAGGGGCTGCTGACTGGAAAGGTAATAGGACATACAGAAAGAAGAGATTACCTATTAAAAAGGAGAGAAAATGAATTTACAAATTAATCAATATACAGAAAAAATGTAAGTAAATTGCTGAAATACAAGGAGAATTGTATCAAGGTAGCAATGCACTGCATCTTCGCTTGAACTCCTGTCAGAATTGGACATGAAACCCAGACGGGCAGAGCCATCTGGTGGTCCTGATTTGAACTAGAGGTCTTGCATTCGGCTTTCTTCGAGTTACATTCAATACACTTATGTTAAACAATAAATAAATGTTCTGGTTATCTTTTGCATCGATCGAATTCATTCCTTTCCGTGGACATGAATGACAGACTCGGCTACTGGTGCTAGATGATGGAACTGATATGATTCTTATTTTCCATTTTTGTTTTATATATATGATCTATACACACACACACACACACACATATATATATATATATATATATATATATATATATATATATATATATATATATATATAAAAGAATATTTGATATGAATGACACACACACACACTCACATATATATTATATACCACATACATATAATCGGCCTTCACCTTGGTGACTCATACTCTTGCGTACCTTTATGCGTACCTACCTTACCCTTTGCACATGCACACATGTACAAACACCTAATTCAGGTCACGAGACTGAACAGAAATTATTAATATGAACAGCAACGGAAATGAATGGAACCGCTTTGAAAAGGACAGCAATCATACAATACTAAATGTATATGAGAGAGAGAGAGAGAGAGAGAGAGAGAGAGGCATATCTTTGGGATGAAGCATGGGTTTCCATAGTGTTTTTCATAGTAAACATTTTTCTTTTCTTTAATGTGGATAGTCGTTATTTGGAAACAATTCAATTACCATGATAATAAAGATAAATAGGAGCTGGAGAGAGAGAGAGAGAGAGAGAGAGAGAGAGAGAGAGAGAGAGAGAGAGAGAGAGAGAGAGAGAGAGAAGGCGAGGCATATCTTTAGGGTGAGGCATGGGTTGTCATAGTGCTTTTTATAGTAAACTTTTTTGATTTTTTTTTAAATGTGGATATTCGTTATTTGGAAACAATTCAATCACCATAATAATAAAGATAACGAGAGAGAGAGAGAGAGAGAGAGAGAGAGAGAGAGAGAGAGAGAGAGAGAGAGAGAGAGAGAGAGAGGAGGCATATCTTTGGCGGGAGGCATGGGCTGTCATAGTGTTTTTTATAGTAATTTTTGTTTTTTGTTTCTTTAAATGTGGATGTTCGTTATTTGGAAACATTTCAATTACCATAATAATAAAGATAACTAGAGAGAGAGAGAGAGAGAGAGAGAGAGAGAGAGAGAGAGAGAGAGAGAGAGAGAGAGAAAAGCTAAGCATCAGTTATCTGGTACATTACCAAGGTAACCTAATCCATGAAATATTATGCAATTCAAGGAAAATGACTGAGAAGAGATTCTAAATAATTAGCAGAAATATTCCGTCAAACTGAGACACTGAGAAAAAGAGAGAAGGAAGAATTAAAAGCAGCGGAGAAGAGAAAAGTAGGTTGACAATCTTATAATGAATTAATGGAGCGAAGAGGTAACTGATAAAGAGGAAGCATGGAAACAAAATAAATAAATATAAATAAAATAAATATTTATATTTATATATGCAGTATGTATATATATATATATATATATATATATATATATATATATATATATATATATATATAATAAACTCATTAAACTGGAATACGTCTGTAAGTACAAACACAACCAGAAATATCGACAGCTATATAACTGCACTGCCTACCGTTAGAGGTCGTGAGGGAAGCGTTGGGGCATTGTAACCCAAGTGGCAACTGAGGGCGTGCCAGAGATGAAAGGTGAATGGAGCCAAACAGTTCTGAATGCAGAATACAGAAGTGGGGGGGGGGGGTTGAAATACGGTGATTCTGATGAGGTCTGTGGGACAGTGCGGAGAGACTCTGAAGGTGTGGGAATTCATACATTTTATTCAACAGATGATTGTTGCATGTAACACACAAATACGCACACACACATACATATAATATATATAAATATATGTGTGTATGTATATATATATATATATATATATATATATATATATATATATATATATATAGAGAGAGAGAGAGAGAGAGAGAGAGAGAGAGAGAGAGAGAGAGAGAGAGAGAGAGAGAGAGAGAGAGATAAAACACAGGGTATAAATCCTGACCAGTTTCCTCTATACCTACAGTACATCACGTGTTATTGGGATTCCAAGCAAATATACAGATATGTATTTATGTATATAAGATACATATACATATATATATGTACAGATGTGGGTGTGTGTCTTTTCAAAAGTACTTATATAAACGGATCCAAATTCGACACAAAATGCAACAATTAAAAATGCGCCGAAGTTTCTTCGGCGCAATACAGTTTTCCGTCCGGTGGTGGCCTCAGCCCTGGCCCCGTAAAACTCTTAGCCGTGGCCCATGAAACTCAGCCTCGGTCCATTGGTGGCCTTTGTTGTTGGTACCTATAGCGCTACCAGAAGTACGATTAGGGCTAACTTTAACTTTAAATAAAATAAAAAAAAAAACTGCTGAGGCGGCTAGAGGGCTGCAATCTGGTATGCCTGATGATTGGAGGGTGAATGATCAACATATCAATTTGCAGCCCTCTAGCCTACGCATTTTTTAAGATCTGAAGGCGGAAAGAAAAAGTGCGTACAGAAAAGAATGCAGACGGACAGACAAAGCCGGCACAATGGTTTTTCTTTTAAAAAACTAAAAAAGGCAAGATACAAACGTTAGACATTTTCCTCTTAACTGCCGAGATATATAACAATATATAAAAGTACCTAGAGGAATCTTACGCGCTTAACTTCTGTAAGTATTTTCAAATTAATTACTTATTTAAGTTATACTTGAATAAGTAATTAATTTTTTTTCTAAATTTTTTTACAATAATCCAATAAAAAGCTTAACTTACCTAAGAAAGCTTCCAAATGCAACTCGTAGAATCAGCGTCTTGATTGGCCATTGTCATCATCTTCATAATCTTATTCATGATGATGATCATCATCATCCTCCTTATGATCGCATCATCATCACCACCATAATCCTACTCATCATCATCATAATCTTATGCATCTTCATAATCTTACCATCATCATCATCACCATAATCCTACTTGTCATCATCATCACCATAATCCTACTCATCATCATCATCATCACCATAATCCTACTTGTCATCATCATCACACTAATCCTACTCATCATCATCGTAATCTTACGCACCATCATCATCATCACCATAATCCTACTTGTCATCATCATCATCACCATAATCCTACTCATCATCATCATAATCTTACGCATCATAATCATAATCTTACCATCGTCATCATCACACCACAATCCTACTCATCACCATCGTCATCATCTTCATAATTCTACCCATTATCATTATCATCATCATCATCACTATAATCCTACTCATCATCATCATCATCATCATCATCCTACGCATCACCATCATCATCATCACTACAATCCTACTCATCGTCATCATCACCATAATCCTACTCATCTTCACCATCATCATCATCACCTTACCCATCATCATCATCACCATCAAAATCCTGCTCACCACCATCATCATTAGTAAAGGAAAGCTCTGACATAGCTGCTTACTAAGGAATATTAATGGAACTATTTCTAAAACATGATCTGGTACGCTTAAGTGAACATGCTCTCTCTTTATGATTTACTGTCGACAGGTTAGGGTGTGTGCGTGCGTGTGTGTGCGTGTGTATGTGTGTGTGTGTGTGTGCGCGCGCGCTTCTAAGGCTGTTTGGTTTTAATAGATGTACTTGAGGAACATACATGTGCTAGCTAACTGACTGGGTGCGTACTAATATAATGTGATTATTATAAAAGGTGGGTGCAAGCCTTCTGGGAGTTAGTGTGTGACGGTTTGCTCAAAATACACACACACACACAGACACACGGTTGATTTTATATAATATATATATATATATATATATATATATATATATATATATATATATATATATATATATATATATATATATATATATATATATATATATACAATATCTCCTGATAAATAAACAGATAGATTAGGTGATGACTTAAAACTTCAATCTGATATATAGAAAACCCTCTCCCTTACCACATATAGAACATCACATTTCTTTCTCAGGGCGGCCCATCGTCTCGCCCCCACCCTCCACCTTCCTTCCTCCCTTTCCCACTTGCATCCTGTCCCTGCCTTCCTTCCCATACATATTCCTCCCCTTTCCATCAAAAAATGTCTGTAAGCAAGCAGACGCCAAATTACAGGGTGTACCGTTTCATAACTTCCATGAGAAGGAGAAGAGGACGAAGAAGAAGAAGAAGAAGAAGAAGGAGAAGAAGAAGAAAGGAAAAAGGCGGAGCACAGGAAGAAGATGGATTCTTCAAAAGAGCAAAAGAGCCTTTTTAGGAGAAAGAGAGGAGGAGGAGGAGGATGACAGACTTATAGTAAAAAAAAAAACGAAAGAAAGAGAGAAAAAGAGAGAGAGAGAGAAAGAAAGTGAAGGACACGTCTCTCTCCCCTCGACGGATAGGGGCAAAGGGTTAAGGTTTCAGGACGGGAACCTGTCAAGTCCTGGACGACAGGGTTTTTGAGAACGGCATAAAAGGGGGATCGGATCCCACTTCCTCCGTCCTCGGGGCGATCTTCTTTGGAGCGCGAATATTTCTCTGTCAATCTTCCTCATTGATTTTTTTTTCTTTCTCGCTCTCACACACACACACACTCTCTCTCTCTCTCTCTCTCTTTCTTATTCTTCATCTTCTTCTTCTTCTCCTTCTTCTTCTAGCCGTGTCGATACCGGTGCGAATTCCTGGGAGACTTTTAAAAATCGGCTAAATCAGGATATACTTCATTTTGCAAAAAAGAAATAATAATAATATTAATAGAAAAGTCTCTCTCTCTCTCTCTCTCTCTCTCTCTCTCTCTCTCTCTCTCTCTCTCTCTCTCTCCTCCCTTCTTCTTCTTCAAGTCATGTCGATACCGTTACGAATTACCGGGTGACTTTTAAAAACTGGTTAAATAAACTTATACTCTATTTTGAAAAATAATAATGACAATAAAACTCTCTCTCTCTCTCTCTCTCTCTCTCTCTCTCTCTCTCTCTCTCTCTCTCTCTTTCTCTCCTCTTCTTCTTCTTCTTCTTCTTCTTCTTCTTCTTCAAGTCATGTCAATACCGGTACGAATTCCCAGGATACTTTTAAAAATCGGCTAAATAAAGTTATACTCTATTTTGAAAAATAATAATAATAAAAGTCTCTCTCTCTCTCTCTCTCTCTCTCTCTCTCTCTCTCTCTCTCTTCTTCTTCTTCTTCTTCTTCTTCTTCTTCTTCTTCTTCTTCTTCTTCTTCAAGTCACGTCGATACCGGTACGAATTTCCAAGATACTTTTAAAAATCGGCTAAATACAGTTATACTCTATTTGAAAAATAGTAATAATAATAAAAGTCTCTCTCTCTCTCTCTCTCTCTCTCTCTCTCTCTCTCTCTCTCTCTCTCTCCTCTTCTTCTTCTTCTTCTTCTTCATACCGGTACGAATTCCCAGGATACTTTCAAAAATCAGCTAAATAAAGTTATACATTATTTTGAAAAATAATATAATAATAATAAAAGTCTCTCTCTCTCTCTCTCTCTCTCTCTCTCTCTCTCCCTTCTTCTTCTTCAAGTCATGTCGATACCGTTACGAATTACCGGGTGACTTTTAAAAACTGGTTAAATAAACTTATACTCTATTTTGAAAAATAATAATGACAATAAAACTCTCTCTCTCTCTCTCTCTCTCTCTCTCTCTCTCTCTCTCTCTCTCTCTCTCTCTCTCTCTCTCTCTCTTCTTCTTCTTCTTCTTCTTCTTCTTCTTCTTCTTCTTCTTCTTCTTCAAGTCATGTCAATACCGGTACGAATTCCCAGGATACTTTTAAAAATCGGCTAAATAAAGTTATACTCTATTTTGAAAAATAATAATAATAAAAGTCTCTCTCTCTCTCTCTCTCTCTCTCTCTCTCTCTCTCTCTCTCTCTCTCTCTCTCTCTCTCTCTCTCTCTCTCTCTCTCTCTTCTTCTTCTTCTTCTTCTTCTTCTTCTTCTTCTTCAAGTCACGTCGATACCGGTACGAATTTCCAAGATACTTTTAAAAATCGGCTAAATACAGTTATACTCTATTTGAAAAATAGTAATAATAATAAAAGTCTCTCTCTCTCTCTCTCTCTCTCTCTCTCTCTCTCTCTCTCTCTCTCTCTCTCTCTTCTTCTTCTTCTTCTTCTTCTTCATACCGGTACGAATTCCCAGGATACTTTCAAAAATCAGCTAAATAAAGTTATACATTATTTTGAAAAATAATATAATAATAATAAAAGTCTCTCTCTCTCTCTCTCTCTCTCTCTCTCTCTCTCTCTCTCTCTCTCTCTCTCTCTCTCTCTCTCTCTCTCTCTCATAATTCTTTCTCCTCGTCCTCGTCTCTTCCTCCTCGTGTCAAATGCTTTCAGACAGAGAAGTCCCTCTCTACTAAATGGTCCGACCTTTGGCCTATGAGACCAACTGCTGGACATTTCAAGACTGTAAAGGTTTAACTGCCAAAGTGATTCCTTTTTTACTAATTTTAATTTATAAGTTTATATTAAAACAATCTTTCTTGGAGTAATCACTACGTACAAACCCTCACACAATGAAAATTTAAGCTACCAACCTAAAGAGATTTCTATTACGATAATTATGCAAATTTGTAAATGGCAGAGCACTGACTGAACCTTCGCGCAATATAAAAGAATTATATTGTACGTCCAATTTTTTTTTATTGTTAACCTTATATTCAAGATGCTTACGATATATTTATGATTTGCAAAATCAAAGTAATGGTAAATAAAGCGAGAGGAAATGACACTAGGTAATATCTCTCTCTCACTCTCTCTCTCTCTCTCTCTCTCTCTCTCTCTCTCTCTCTCTCTCTCTTACTTTAAATTTAAGTTGAAGACGATCGTCAACAATTATTATTTTCAGCTGAAATAAATATGCTTGTTGCCTTTTCAATCCGATGCAGAATTCTCTCTCTCTCTCTCTCTCTCTCTCTCTCTCTCATCTTTTATTCAAAATTGAAGCTAAATAGTCGTCAGCACTTATTATTTTTAGCTCAAATAAATTTGACTGCTACCCCTTTACTCTCTCTCTCTCTCTCTCTCTCTCTCTCTCTCTCTCTCTCTCTCTCTCTCTCTCTCTCTCTCTCACCTTTTATTCTAAATTTAAGCTAAATACAGTCGTGAACATTTATTATCTTTAGCTCAAATAAATATGATTGCTATCTCTCTCTCTCTCTCTCTCTCTCTCTCTCTCTCTCTCTCTCTCTTCTCTCTTCTCTCTCTTCTTCTTCTTCTTCTTCTTCTTCTTCCTCCTCCTCCTCATCTTCTTCTTCTTTTTCTTCTTCTTCCTCCTCCTCATCTTCTTCTTTTTCTTCTTCAAGTCATGTCGATACCAGTACGAATTCCCAGAATACGAATTCCCAGGATACTTTTAAAAATCGGCTAAATAAAGTTATACTCCATTTTGAAAAATAATAATAATAATAATAATAATAATAATAATAATAATAATAATAATAATAATAATAATAATAATAAAAGTATCTCTCTCTCTCTCTCTCTCTCTCTCTCTCTCTCTCTCTCTCTCTCTCTCTCTCTCTCTCTCTCTCTCTATCTTTTATTCAAAACTTAAGCTAAATACGGTTGGCAACCTTCATTATTTTTAGTTCAAATAAATATGATTGCTACCTCTCTCACTCTCTCTCTCTCTCCTCCTCCTCCTCCTCTTCTTCTTCTTCTTCTTCTTCTTCTTCTTCTTCTTCTTCAAGTCATGTCGATACCAGTACGAATTCCCAGAATACGAATTCCCATGATACTTTTAAAAATCGGCTAAATAAAGTTATACTCCATTTTGAATAATAATAATAATAATAATAATAATAATAATAATAATAATAATAATAATAATAAAAGTTTCTCTCTCTCTCTCTCTCTCTCTCTCTCTCTCTCTCTCTCTATATTCAAAATTTAAGCTAAAAACGGTCGTCAACACTTACTATTTCTAGCTTATTATTTTTACTCTCATGCAGACCGCCCCCTCTCTCTCTCTCTCTCTCTCTCTCTCTCTCTCTCTCTCTCTCTCTCTCTCTCTCTCTCTCTCATCTTATATTCAAAATTTAAGCTAAATACAGTCGTCAACACTTATTATTTTTAGCTTATTATTTTTACTCTCATACAGACACCCCGCCACCTCTCTCTCTCTCTCTCTCTCTCTCTCTCTCTCTCTCTCTCTCTGCCGTCCCCTTTTTCATCGTCAGGGACTCATGTCAGCTACGGAAGGGAATCAGATACGTTACGTTGAGTGTAACAGGATTTTCAGGTTATCTGACATCAGCCTCCAGATTCTTCAACCTCAAGCATCCGCAATATTCTTGATAAGAATGACAGAACAAGCGCTCAAGTTATATTTTTGCGCTCTCTCTCTCTCTCTCTCTCTCTCTCTCTCTCTCTCTCTCTCTCTCTTTTTGCTCAAAATTTAAGCTAAACACGATCTTCAACATTTATTACTTTTAGCTCAAATAAATATGATTGCTGCACTTTTACTCAAATGCAGAATTAAAATCTCTCTCTCTCTCTCTCTCTCTCTCTCTCTCTCTCTCTCTCTCTCTCTCTCTCTTTAGTCGTGTCGATACCAGTACGAATTCTCGAGAGACTTTTTAAAATCGGCAAAATATAGTTATACTCCAGTTTGAAAAAAAAATTAAAATAATAAAAGTCTCTCTCACTCTCTCTCTCTCTCTCTCTCTTCTTCTTCTTCTTCTTCTTCTTCTTCTTCTTCTTCTTCTTCTTCAAGTCATATCGATACCTGTATAAATTTCTGTTAAATAAAGTTATTCTCCATTTTGAAAAAAAAACTAATAATAATAAAAATATCTCTCTCTCTCTCTCTCTCTCTCTCTCTCTCTCTCTCTCTCTCTCTCTCTCTCTTTTTAGTCGTGTCGATACCGGTACGAATTCTAGAGAGACTTTTAAAAATCGGCTATATAAAGATATAATTCATTTTGCAAAAAATTTTAAAAAGAAAAAAATTCGAATTCTGATTGGCTGACAGAAACGCAGCTAAATACCAGGTTCTCCTGTGGACGCCTATTGGCTGGAATCCGAGCGACGGTAATAAACAGAGGTTTTAATTGGCCTCTGGTGGCGCTAGTTCCTTCTCCCAGAAGGACCCCTCTTAGTGTGATCCCGGTGTTAATAACCCCAAAAAATGAAAAAAAACAAAAAAAAAATGGAAAGATGGCAATCCAGACTTATTAATGACTTCACCCAATCACACTGCCTCTTAAACAGACGTGGCCAAAAAACAAAAAAAATTATAAAAAAAAAGCCTGGTCTACAAATCAAGAAATTCACTTGGCCCACGTCCTCCTGGTGACTTGTACTGCCAACGACGAGGCCGTAAATCGCTCACTTTCACGCGGCTGTTTATGGTATCCTAGAGAGTCCTTCGGATTCCTTTGCATAACCAGCATGATTGGGAACCGATAACCGGGTATATATATGACCTCTCTCGCCAAGACGTTGGTATAGAGGTCTCTCTTTTGGGAGCTGCCGATTTATTAAATTTGACCCATTAACAAATGCGAGAGAGTGTCCGAGATCTCCTAATGGACTCGTAACCGTCTGCGGATTCCTGACGGGATTCTTCGGGAGAAACCGCTTCGCCGAAGAAGGCATAAATCATCAAATTTATTCCTCGGCAATTTGATAAATGGGAAATTATCCGCGTCCACGAATGGACGAAGCTATTGCAGGAATGATGATTTACGATTGAAATCAAATTGGACCCTTCATTTTTTTATATATAAACGAAGCATATCTGACCTATAATATACGAAATGTAAATTGCAATTATAGGCCGTTCTTGTCTCTGAATTTATTTGTTTTTATCAAAAATATATCGTTACTAACTTTGACTGGAACCGAAAGTTGAAATTCCATGTCTTCATTTATTCAAATTAAAACCTCCTGTGCAATAAACACATGAAAACAGTAAAATATCGCGTGAATAAATATTAAATATATATTAAAAAAACTTTAAAAGCAAGAAATAATTTTTAAGTTAAAAAAAGAGCCGAACTGCAACCATTCGTAACAATATGGACCATCCGAATTGGTTACCGAATTCAAAATTCAATACAGCCAGTTTAAAGAGTATATATTTTCTATCTCTTTAATCACTGATATAACCTACAATTTGCATAGAATCAAGTTCAGGAAAAATATAAAAAAAAATGCGTATGCAATAAAATCCCGTTACATTTTAAAAGAAAATGTTTCACAGTTTCGTCAACAAATATGTTGATCATTCAAAAAATTCTAGTAAAATCACCCGAGTGGATCTTTCTTGTTTGTCCGCCCGGGTGGGGCCGGGGTAAGTAGGGCATCGGGAGGGTAGGGAAGACATGACACATCCACCCTCCTCATGAAAACCTGTTTTTCTGCCCTGGGTGGGAAAAAGTATAGCCTACCTTAGTTGAACCAGACCACTGAGGAGCTGATTAACAGCTCTCCTAGGGCTGGCCCGAAGGATTAGACTTATTTTACGTGGCTAAGAACCAATTGGTTACCTAGCAACGGGACCTACAGCTTTATTGTGGAATCCGAACCACATTATACCGAGAAATGAATTTCTTTCACCAGAAATAAATTCTTCTAATTCTTCACTGGCCGGTCGGAGATTCGAAAACGGGGCCAGCAGAGTGCTAGCTGAGAACGGTACCCACCCGTCCAATGAGGAATTGCCCTGGGTGGGGGCGGGGTAGGTAGGGGATCAGGAGGGTAGGGGAGAAATGACACAGCCACCCTCATCCTTAAAACCCGTTTGTCCGCCCCTGGCAGGAGCAGGGTAAGTAGCGGATTGGGAGGGTAGGGGAGTCATGATATAACCACCCTCCTCCTGAAAACCTGTTTCTCTGCCCAAGGTGGGGGCGGGGTAGGTAGAGGATTGGGAGGGTAGGGGAGATATGAGAAATCCACCCTCCTCCAAAAAACCTGTTTGCCCGCCCCGGGTGGGGGCGGGGGGGATCGGGAGGGTAGGGGAGACATGACACATCCACCTTCCTCCTGAAAACCTGTTTGTCTACCCTGTGTGGGAGAGGGGTTGGTAGGGGATCGGGAGGGTAGGGGAGACATGACGGGCAGCACCGGGTTCCAGCTCAGCGTAGCGCACGCCATTAAGCTCGTTAACAAATACATCCTGAATTCTAAGACGTAATATACACGAATGTGCATATGAGATCACTCTTTATGGAAGAGAATGCAAAATATTTAGAAAGCAGGGAGAATGGTCAGATTAAGCAGTGTTATTGCACTGAGTGACCTACAATGGAAAGACCACTATAAAAAAAAAAAAAATTGGACTATGGAATAAATTTTCCGGTTAACAGAAACTTTGTAGAACTGAGACACACACACACACACACACACACACACACACACACATATATATATATATATATATATATATATATATATATATATATATATATATATATATATATATATATATATATATATATATATATACATGGCACACCATTATCTTGTTATGCAACAAACAGGAGCTCATTATCCTTAGCAAAAGAAACAAGATACATATAATATATGGGACAGAAGAACTGTTAACATAATACCATATCTGGAAACATTTTATGTCTAGAAGTATCTTCACTATTTGGGATGCATAAAAATTACACATTTTTATTATTCACTAAAATACAACACTCAATTTTATTTTTCCATGAAAAAAAGTCCAATTCTTTGATTGAGATAACTGGGCTCTTGAAAACAGAAACAAAACAAGCATTCCTCTCTTTCCTGAAATCGTTCCTCCTCCTCTTCCTCCTCCTCCTTCTCGAGAAGAGGTTCATGTATCCCCAGTCAAAATGTCCCATCCCCAAATTTAATCCTTGGATGTCAAGATATTATTATTATTATTATTATTATTATTATTATTATTATTATTATTATTATTATTATTATTATTATTATTATTATTATTATTATAGTAGCATGGGTCTTAAAATGGAGAAACAAATCCACAGTTATGTACATGTGCATATGATTAAAGATAAAACTGTACAGGTTCTCTTTAAATATATGTACATATATATAACTGTGGATATGTTTCTCCATTATTATTATTATTATTATTATTATTATTATTATTATTATTATTATTATTATTATTATTATTTCGTCTCAAAGGC
>NC_089784.1:33223069-33230569 GCF_040412425.1 Macrobrachium rosenbergii
CCATGAAACTTTAACCACGGCCCGCTGGTGGCCCGTCCTATATCGTTACCAGACGCACGATTGTGGCTAAATTTAACCTTAAATAAAATCAAAAGTACAGAGGCTAGAGGGCTGCACTTTGATATGTTTGAGGATTGGAGGGTGGATGGTCAACATACCAATTTGCAGCCCTCTAGCCTCAGTAGTTTTTAAGATCAGAGGGCGGACAGAAAAAGAGCGGAGAGCATAAAGCGCAGACGGACAGACAATAAAAGCTTTCTTTTACAGAAAACTAAAAAACTGACCAACCTGAAAACCAGCGCTGGAAATATTTCACCGTTCATTCGTCAGCTGCGAGTTGTACTTCAATAAAACAACTCCGATTTCAAAAAGGGGACGATTTAGAATAAGGACGATCTGACTAGTTCTTCAATACCCGCCCACATACACACAATCACCCACATACACACACAAACACACATGAACAAACGCCGCCAAGGTGGTGGGGAAAGGAATATAAAAGATTGTATTTCTTATCTTATTTGACACATTCCTCTCTCACCCCTTTTTCATAACATTCAATTTTTATTACGCGTAGTATATTTCCTCTTCTCTCTCTCTCTCTCTCTCTCTCTCTCTCTCTCTCTCTCTCTCTCTCTCTCTCGTTCGATTCGCGTCTCCTTCCTTTTATTAGACGTCAGGTCCATTCGGGTTCAGTGCAGAAGGAGATTCAGGTGTGGTTATGGCTTCCTGCTTGGTCAAACTTTGCTTTCTTTAACAAAAAACTAAAAGAAAACACAGTTGCTTTATTTCACGAAAAGCTAAAAAAAAAAACTTGAACACTGGTATTCAAACATATAGAGACAGGCAGTAGCAGACAGACCCGTGTGTGTATATATGTATATATATACAGTATATATATACATATATATATATATATATATATATATATATATATATATATATATATATATATTAATAATTTGCTCTTTATACCGTACTAGGACATTTAGAGATGAAAAATAACATTAACAGCAATCTACACGAAAATGGCAGAAGAAAGCTTGAAGAGCTGAGAAAAAAAGGTGGGAAATCATACAAGAATAACTCCTGTCCCGAACTTGAATACTTTTTAGGTCTGGGTGAAGATTTAGTCACGAGGCCCACCTGCAAATTCCAGAGATGTATGCTAGTATTGCACCAGTCCCGGTTTTTTTTACCATGCCCGTAGGTTAGGTTAGGTTGGGTGAGGTCATTTTAGATTACGCTGATACGTTAAGAGTAATTAGGGTGCGGAAAACATAATGAGTTTATTTTCATGAAAATTCTATGATTAGTTTTGAAGATATGGCGTCCAGCTTTTTTCAGGGAAAGGTTACATCTCGGGAAAATGCGACCTACCTTGATCAAATTATTGTCAATACCCGCAAGCGAAATTTTAAGTAATCTTAATAACAGACAGGCGAACAGACAAACAAATTAGAATCAACAAGTAAAAAATGCGCCGAAGTTTCTTCAGCGCAATCGAGTTTTCTGTACCGCTGCTACAGCGTATAATCAAGGACACCGAAAACACTATACATCTATCTTTCGGTGGTCTCGGTATAATGCTGTATGAGCTGCGGTCCATGAAGCTTTAACCACGGCCCGCTGGTGGCCTGACCTATATCGTTGCTAGATGCACGATTATGGCTAACTGTAACCTTAAATAAAATGAAAACTGCCGAGGCTAGAGGGCTGCAATTTTGTGTTTGATGATTGGAGGGTGGAGGATCTACATACCAATTTGCAGCCCTCTAGCCTCGGTAGTTTTTAAGATCTGAGGGCGGACAGAAAAAGTGCAGAAGGACAGACAAAGCCGGCACAACAGTCTTCTTTTACGGAAAACCAAAAATCTAAGATTTAAGGTTCTAATTAACCTATTCAAAGAAATGCCCTATACTGAGGTACAAGTGGCTATTATTTTTTATATAAAAATAAAATAGCAATATAAAAAGTGTCCTTTTCAACAAGTTATTCATCCCATACTACAAACTGAAAAAAATAAAAATCACACCTTTTCATTTTATTCATTCCCAACAATACACAAAACTGATATTTTTAACAACCATTTGTCCGAAACACAAAGGTTTTTGGCCATTCAACTTCGAACATTAAAATTCGTCATTCATGCAAAACCATAGATAAAAAATAAACAAACAGACCCGTACATACATCAATATGCACACTATTAATACCCCTTCAACTCCACAAAGATTTCCATTCACGGTTTCATACATAAACGCGTAAGTGGGTGTGCAATGCGTGTGTACAACTCAACTCTACTCTCTCTCTCTCTCTCTCTCTCTCTCTCTCTCTCTCTCTCTCTCTCTCTCTCTCACGAAGTATAATACGTCGATCTATCGGTTTAGGGGACTCGAGTATTTGTATACCAATCACTCACTATACTATATCCCTCCCTTTCCACCCTCTTTTTTAATTTCATTTTTTTATTTTTTTTTTTTACTTCACGTAGATATTGCCTCAGCACGTTCCTGGATTCTGCAATGGCGTTAAGGTGCATCACTACGCCGATGTTTATGCGGAATTCTAATGATTCTGTTCACGTACGTCATTCGTAATTTACGAAAAACAGAGTGGATTTTTTAAGGCAGTGATGCGTTAGCTGATGGTTCTGCGGAAGAGTGGTTATAAAAGTCTCCCTTGTGAGTGTTTGGACTAGAATGAATCAGGCTAAAATCAGGCTAAAATAAATGCGTCACCTTGAAAAAGCGTGACGTTATTTTTCGGTAACATAGCAGACTGATTACTGAATACAGAATTAAGGCCAAATGCCAAGCACTGGCACCTATGAGGTCATTCAGCGCTGAAACGGAAATTGACAGAAAAGGTTTGAAAGGTGTAACAGGAGGAAAACCTCAAAGCAGTCGCACTATGAATCAATTGTTAGGAGAGGGCTTGAGGAAAGTAAGATGGGAGAAAGAGAATATGAAAGGAGGTACAGTAAAAGGAACGAAAGGGGGTTACAGCTAGGGGCCGAAGGCACGCTGCAAACAACTTTAAGTAACGCCTACAGTGCATCACGTGGGCATGTTACCGGTCATGCAAAAGACCGCAGGAATTATTTTGGGGAAAATTATGTGACCTCATTAATCATGCAAAGAGAGGTTCATTCAAGTACCCAATGGCTTAACCAATATAAATGTCTCGACACAATTTTTACGAATTTTTAGTCATGGGGGGAACCAAGCTAGAACATTATTATAACTCATGACTCTGTTGCATTATAAAAACAATTATACACACACACACACACACACATATATATATATATATATATATATATATATATATATATATATATATATATATATATATATATATATATATGTATACATATAATGTATATATATACACACAAATGTATATATATATACATATACATATATATGTGTGTGTGAGTGTGTGTGTGTGTAAGTATGTATGTATATTCCAATACTGACTGGATATTATAAGACGCTGTTATCAGACTGACAGAAAGTCTTCGGTGAAGGTCACATAGCTTCCCAATCTTCAATTGAGAAATGACAGACTGACTTTATTTAAGTTTTGAAAGTCGTTCATGAAATGAAAAAAGAAAAAACTTCAGGAGAAAAAATCTAGAATTATAGCCCAGAATACACACATAACATAATAAACAAGTAATAAATGCGCCGACGTTTCTTCGGCGCAATCGAGTTTTTTGTACCAAAGCTACAGCGTGTAATCAAGGCTACCGAAAAGAGATCTATCTTTCATTGGTCTCGGTATAATGCTGTATGAGCCGCGGCCCATGAAGCTTGAAACTTTAACCATGGGCCGGTGGTGGCCTATCCTATGTCGTTGCCAGAAGCACGGTCATGGCTAACTTTAGCCTTATATAAAATAAAAACTACTGAGGCTAGACGGCTGCAATTAGGTATGTTTGATGATTGCAGGGTGGCTGAATAACATACCAATTTGCAGCCCTCTAGCCTCAGTAGTATTTAAGATCTGAGGGCGGACAGAAAAAAGTGCGGACGGACAGACAAAGCCGTCAAGATAGTTTTCTTTTACAGAAAAAATAGTAAGGAACTTATCAGCTGAAACATATAAAACCAGAAATACTCTAAAACTGCTTTTAGCATAACAGAAGTTATGCAAGAAATAAAAAAAAAACACTGAAGAAAAAATGTAAAATTACAACCGACAATCAGAGAACACAATATAACAAAAATTGAACGAAGAACTTGAGTTAATGAAGAACTTATCAAGTTAATAAAAGTAAATGAAAAAATATCTTAAAACAGCTCCTAGCATGCATACGAGCAGACGACACCCAGACAGACATTGTCACCTCCACCAACTGAGTGAAGAGAGAGAGAGAGAGAGAGAGAGAGAGAGAGAGAGAGAGAGAGAGAGAGAGAGTGCAGTCAGGCCTCAAGAACGTCAACAAGTGAAAGTTTTTGACCAAGCAAACCGCTAAATCAAAATGTTAAATCAAAGCAACCCGGAGGGACGGACATACGACGTTTGAAAAAAAGGAGGAGGAGGAAAGAAAGAAATAGGAAAAAGTAAATAAGAAAAAAAAAAAAAGAGGCGCCTCTAACGATAGAAGATAGCGACAGCGCCTATTAAATAAGAGGGACAGGGAGGCTGTTTTTTTGACACGTTTCTCCACAAAAGACAGATTTTTATTCGAATGATTTTGATAAGTGTTGCTGCTGTGGTGATGGGGGAGTGGGAGAGGGGAGGGGAGAGAGAGAGAGAGAGAGAGAGAGAGAGAGAGAGAGAGAGAGAGAGAGAGAGAGAGAGGAAAGAACTCGTGGATAGCGTTGGGAAGAGAAGAAACGAAATGAGTCGTAGGGCAAAAACAGAGAGAGAGAGAGAGAGAGAGAGAGAGAGAGAGAGAGAGAGAGAGAGAGAGAGAGAGAGAGATAAATAAAAAAGAAAGATGCGGGAGAGAAAAGAGAAAGAACGAAATTAGTCTTAAGGAAAAAACCGATAGAGAGAGAGAGAGAGAGAGAGAGAGAGAGAGAGAGAGAGAGAGAGAGAGAGAGATGAATAAAGAGGAAACAAGGAGGGGCGGGAGCGAGAAGCCAAGAAGGAAGAGAAGGAACGAAATGAGTCTTAAGGCAAAAGCAGAGAGAGAGAGAGAGAGAGAGAGAGAGAGAGAGAGAGAGAGAGAGAGAGGCAATTAGATATTGATGAATAGACAGTGAGATATATCGGTCATTCAAGACCATGGAGGGAAAGAGAAAAAATGCGGCGAGGGCCGAAGAAGGGTCGGCTATATAGCTTTTCAAATGAAGGCGATGCAGATTTGCAGGTGATGGGATAGCCATAAAAAGACCGGCGAATGAAGAAGAACAAGAAGAAGAAGAAGAAGAAGAAGAAGAAGAAGGAGAAGAAGAAGAAGAAGAAGAGCTAAAAGAGTGTACAGGTACATACAAGATTGAAAAAGTAGTAATGGTATATTGTGATTCTCTCATGAATAAATAAAAAAAAATCGTAAAAATGAAACCTTGAAAGCAGTGAATTAATCCATATCAATAACATTCATGAAGTATATATATATATATATATATATATATATATATATATATATATATATATATATATATATATATATATATATATACATGTGTATGTATATATATATGTATGTTAGTCTATGTGTATATAAATAGCATATATACACAACACACACATACGCACACACACACATATATATATAATATATACGCAAGAAGGCACTAAAGCAGACAGCGTGGTACATGGTTTTCCTTTATTCATCACGGCCTACGTTTCGAGATCCTTGTCTCATCCTCAAGGCTAAAAATACAAAGTAAAATATACAAATACAGCAATAAAAGTTAGAATGCATGTACAAATAAATCATGATAAAGTAAAACATCAATACGAAAGGTAAATCTAAAATAAAATTGTTAAAAAAGAGAAAGAACTAGAATATTTCAACTAACAGACTGTATTCCTCTAAGTTGAGTTGCTGTATGAAAAAACAGTAAACATAAGGTGGGATGTGGTCTAGGCTATATTCAGGGGCGTGGACGAGGAATAATTGTTCAAAGAGGGAACAAGCTTCTTGACCGCTAACGATTCAAGAATAGGGAGGCGGTGTTCGTGTTGGCAGGTCAGTATAATCTTAAAATTATTATAGTTTACTTTACTTTTGCATTGTTTTATGTGATTTCTAATATTTGATGTTTCGGGATTGGACAACTTGCACCTGGTGCGAAAGCTAACGCCAATATATATATATATATATATATATATATATATATATATATATATATATATATATATATATATATATATATATATATATATATATATATATATATATATATATATATATATATATATATACAGTATATATATATATAATTTATATATGGAACATATATATACTGTATTTATATATAAATGAAATTCTTATCACATCGTGATTTATATACAATCATGAAGTTAAAAATGTTGTTTAATATCAAATTCACGCTACTTCGGGAGTATCCCCGATGGGGAATTATCACCGAAGGAATTTATAAGTGATAAATGGATCGGTACTGCCGGGTCTCGATCACCCGGCAGTACCGATCCATTTATCATTATAAATTCCTTTCGGTGATAATTCCCATCGGGGATATTCCTGAAGTAGCGTGAATTTGATATTAAAATTTTGTAGCTTCATGACTATATATAAATTTTATATATATATATATATATATATATATATATATATATATATATATATATATATATATATATATATATATATATACTGTATATTATATATATATATATATATATATATATATATATATATATATATATATATATATATATATATATATATATATATATATATATATATATATATATATATATATATATATATATATGTATGTATATATATATATGAACAAAAACTTAAGTTATTTTAAACATGCTTGGATAGGTTAAAAAAAAAAACAGTAGATAAAGTGAGATTCAGCGGAAAACTAAACAAATTTTGCAATTGTTTACTTCTGTGACTGCAATGGTATTTTCCCATTTACAATCAGGAGAACAAGAGATAGAACTCTACGGTACTCCATACCATGTTTCACTTTCCCTTTTTTTTTCTCTCTCTCTCTCTCTCTCTCTCTCTCTCTCTCTCTCTCTTTCCTGAATTTCTTACGATCAGTTTCCGACCTACAATCACCACCAGAGAATAATATTATTTGACCCTTTAACAGAAGCTATGTATGGTGTCACTCATTCGTCCTGACCTTATCCCGTTCATTTTTGGAGTGAATTAAAATATGATACCGATTATCATCTAATTTTCAAACTTAATTAGTTTAAATGTATGAGTAACGTTCTTCTCTTCTTAACATTTAAAAAAGTTCACCAATAAGTCATAAAGTAAAATAATTAAAACTTGGCATAAAAAGGGTTCAATATGAAACCTCGGAAGTACGTTTTAGTTTTCTGTATAAG
>NC_089784.1:33238069-33295569 GCF_040412425.1 Macrobrachium rosenbergii
CCATTCGTGAGAATAATAAAAAAAATGCAAACGAGGCTAACGAATATTACAGAATTACTGACGTTATTCTCATAATTCCACATTTTCATCCACACATTCCTTCACACATATTCTTACCTTAAATGAGAGAGAGAGGGAGAGAGAGAGAGAGAGAGAGAGAGAGAGAGAGAGAGAGAGGAAACCAGACCCATATTTCGCAAGAATAAAATTTTTTCAACAATTTTGAAAGATAAATTAATAATTAAATTACTGGACAAACGGAATCGTCCTGACACATGTTTAATAGATTCCAAAATCATATATTTAAATAAAATCAAAATCCGATTTTTTTTATCGGTCTTTTGCTTAATGGGGACTGTAGTGACATCCGAGGCGCTTTGGATCTTTCGTTTCCCATCACTGATCTACTGTCCGAGTATTTATAACACCGCTTTTTTTTTATTACTGTACGATCATTTTTAACACTGGTTTTTGTTTTACATAAGTGGTGCCGTAGAATTCATATCCCTTAGACAATATCATAGCTTATCTTTTCCTAAGACATCAGTAAAAATGAAAAAAATATATAAATAAATAAAAAATGAGTAAATATAAAAACAACAGTGTAGAAAAATAAATTTAAAAATTAGTAAATATTTAAACAAGCGAAAGATAATACAACAAATGAACGTAATGTGAATTAATTGGTAGAAGTGCTTGCGTTCTCCCTTATTTCTCCCTGAGGATACCTACTGAGGATAACGAGGATGCCTACTGAGGATAACCACGAAGGAAAACATCTGAGGATAACCTCTGAGGCTACCCGCTGAGGATAACGACTGAAGATACCCACCACGGAGAACTTTTGAGGATAACCACTGAGGATACTCACCGAGGAAAAACAATGAGGATAGCCACTGAGGATAACGAGGATGCCTACTGAGGACAATCAATGAGAATAACCAATGAAGATACCCACTGGGGATAACCAATGAGGATACTCATTGAGGATAACCACTGATAACACACACTGAGGATACCAACTGAAGATACCCACTGAGGATACCCACAGAGGATAACACACTGATGACACACATTGAGGATAACACACTGAGGATACCCAATGAGGATAACCACTGAGGATACCCACTGATAACGCATATTGAGGATAACCACCGAAGATACCCTCTGAAGATAATCACTGAAGATACCTACCCAGGATACCCATTCAAAGACACGAAACAAAGATACCTAGAAAAGTCTCATCAAAAACAGCGACCCAGACTAGGAATTAAGCCGAGAAAACTATTATTATGATGATGATGACTGGGAATGTGCAACATGGTTTTCAGATATTATATTTTAAAAGTTAAGTTTCATCTGTAATTTAAAGTATAAACCCGTTTCCAATCTGAGAATTCTACTCGAATTAAAAACAGCTTAGTGACATTCCATCTAAACTATTTTCTTTAGCTATCTAAATGGTGCTAAACATCAAAACAAACAAGTAGTTATACGCCTAACTTTCTTCGGCGCAGTCGAGTTTTCCGTACAGTGTATAATCAAGGCCAGCGAAAACATCTATCTCTCTGTGGTCTCGGTATAATGCTTTATGAGCCGCGGCCCATGTAACTCCCAGACGGCTGTGGTGGCTTGTGTTGTTGCGTTGCCAGAAGCACGATCATGGTTAACTTTAACCTTAAATAAAATAAAAACTACTGAGGCTAGAGGGCTGCAATTTGGTAGGTTTGATGATTGGAGGGTGGATGATCAACATACCAATTTGCAGCCCTCTAGCCTCCGCAGTTTTTAAGATCTGAGGGCGGACATAAAAAGCGCGGACGGAATAAAGAGCGGACGGACAGACAAAGCCGGCACAATAGTTTTCTTTTACAGAAAAATAAAATGATAGAATTTAATGCTAATTATAACAGCAGGATAAAATTAAAATTAACAGTAATATATGTAGCATAAAATACGATCAGAAACAGTCGACAGATCTTCTTTAACCTTCGTCCTCGAAAAATTATGAAAATAAAGATATAGACTTTCTGTCTCCTGAAGCTGTTCTTGGGTCTTTAGTTGCAGATGAATTAGTTAAAAAAGATAAAAGCAACGGAAGCATTACAGTTATTTCAAGTGAGCATAGGTAAGTACTCACAACAGCAGTAAACTATATATGCATATGTATGTATGTGTACATATACTCTCTCTCTCTCTCTCTCTCTCTCTCTATATATATATATATATATATATATATATATATATATGTGTGTGTGTGTGTGTGTGTGTGTGTGTGTGTGTGTGTGTTGTTATATATATATATATATATATATATATATATATATATATATATATATATATATATATATATATATATATATATATATATATTATACATCCATACATACTGTATGTCTATATACATACATACATACATACATACATACATACATACATACATACATACATACACCATTTACTGTTTATGTAAATTCTTAGCTAATGTCACTTGATATTACTGCAGTGCTTCTGTTGCTTTATCTTTTTCAATTGATTCACCTACAACTAAAGATTGAAGAAAATCTTCAGCAAACCTAAACGATATTTTCATTTCCTTAATTTTTTGAGGACGAAAGTTAAAGTAAAACTGTCTATTGGTTCTGTTCCTATTGTATGATACTAAGATTACTGCTAGTCTAATTTTTGCTCCTTTTTAATTTTGTGGAAAGAAAACTATTGCGCTGGCTTAGTCTGTCCGTTCGCAGTTTTTCTGTCCGCCCTCTGATCTTAAAAACTATTGAGGCTAGAGGGCCAGGCCACCACCGGGTCGTGGTTAAAGTTTCATGGGTCGCGGCTCATACAGCATTCTACCGAGACAACCGAAAGAGTGACCTATTTTCGGTGACCTTGTTTGTAATCATTATCTTAATCCTATTAACCCTGCTATTGCCTCTAAAATGTTAACAGACATTTTTGTAAATAAAAGAAAGCCGCTATTATTTTTTAATAATATTATCAGTCAAGTCATCACTTGCTTTTAAAAGACATGCAATATCATAAATTTATATATCTTATTACATTTTTTTATTTATTACCTTTCCTTGGTCCCTTTTCAAGGGACATTTCAAGTTTTCAACTTTAAAATAGAAATTCTGATGCAAAGTTGCTAATTTGTTGTTAGAGCTAGGAAAATGGTCAGCTTTTACACAATTTCAAACTTTAAATTGTAGAATGAACTTTAAAGTTAAGTTTTAAAGTTGAGATAGAACTTGAACTTTAAAATGACTTTTGCAATATATATATATATATATATATATATATATATATATATATATATATATATATATATATATATATATATATATATATATATATATATATATATATATATATATATATATATATATATATATATATATATATATATATATATATATATAAAACTTGTTAGACAATTATTCTTTACCCATTGTCCAAAGAGGGTACCATATTATTCTAACGCATTATTGTTAAATAAATTCAGCCCCCAACATAAGATCAACCTTGTCTTAAAAATGTACTACAACAAACAGCCTGTCAATTAGCTCTTATTGCGTTTTTAATATATCCAATATAAATTCTTTCCCTTCTTTTACCTCCAGAAATGCAGGTTATCTTCCTCTCTTTCTCTCTCTCTCTCTCTCTCTCTCTCTCCTTACTTTACTCTCGTCCCACGCATTCCCAACAACCTTTTCATTCATTACTTTATGTGCCTCTTCCCTCTTCTCTCTCTCTCTCTCTCTCTCTCTCTTTATCTCTCTCTCTCCCTATCCCATATATATACAAGCACTCAAGAGAGAGTCCGTCAACTGCCCATACCTATCTATCATACGTTCATCCTCTTTCAATTCTTTTTCCATTTACCGCACTTCCTATCACTTTCCTTCGTTGTAATCTCCCTCTCTGTCTCTCTCTCTCTCTCCCCTCAACTCACTCTCTCTCTCTCACACACACACCTTTGGACTGCAAGCGGGGTCTTTGGCTCTCTCTCCTTCTATTTCCCCTCTGAACTCACACACTCTCTCTCTCTCTCTCTCTCTCTCTCTCTCTCTCTCTCTCTCTCTCTCACCTTCGGACTGCAAGCGGGGTCTTTGGTTCTCCCTTCATCACACCTTCATCACTTCAGAGACGTCAATTCCACGCCTTTCCCCTCGACACCCTTTCTCCTGACATCGGCTGACATCCTTTTATGGTGATTAGACAATGGGTTGATGAACAAACAAGCAGCCTCTCAAACTTTTCACCTCCCGACACCTTTTTTGTATGCATGCGCTGTCGGGGAAGAGGAGCTGGAGCTGCTGTGTTTCGTCAACATCACCATCAACTTCATCAACATCATCATCATCAATGTCACTATCAACATCAACAATAGTATCACTATCAACGTCATCATCAATGTCACTGTCAACATCAACACGAACATTATCAATAACATCGCTATCAACATCGGCATGATTGTCAACATCATCATCATCATGGCTGTCAACATCAACAGCAGCATCACTGTCAACATCATCATCAATTTCACTATCAACATCAACACCTACGTTATCAATAACATTACTATCAACATCGACATGGTTAGCAACATCATCATCACCATCAACATTAACATCAACAGCAAAATCAACATCACCAATCCAAATCAACATCAACATTATCATCAACATCACTACCAAATCAACATCGCTAGCAAAATCAACATCACCATCAACATCAATATCAACATCAATATAAATACCAATATCACTATCCAACATCCTTATCAACATTAACATCATCATCAACATAAACATCATCATCATCATCAACACCAGTATCAACATCAACATCATCATCAGCATGAAATCACTATCAATATCACCATTCATCATCCTTATCAACATCAACATCACTATCAACATGAGCATCACCATCAACATCAACATGACCATCAACATCACTAACAACATCGTCATCGTAGCAGACAAGCCGATTTAAAAACGAGTTCATTCAACACATTTCCCAGGTATAATGTTTAATAAAACAGCAGAAGAGACTTACAAAAAATACATAAAATCTGATGAAAAAAAATGAAAACCAAATATTTAAAATCTGGTGATTAAAAAGAAACAAGATTAAAAATTCTCTTCACCATCATCATCATCATGGCCGTTCTTATTACGATTTTACCCGCGTCACCTTCTTCTTTTTTTGTAATCTTCGTTCTAATAATTATATACAGAAGGTTCCGCCCTGATGTAAGAACGAACTTAAAAAAAAAAAAAACTTCAGGAAAAAATAAAAAATAAAAAATAGAGAATTTTGGGTTGGGAAAGGTGGTTTCATTATCGACACCGAGTTGACTGACTGCAAAGGAATCTCATTCTTCGAATTCTTCGAGACCTGTCCGTCATGTCACGGAGAAAAAAGAAGAAGAAGAAGCAGAAGAGGAGGAGGAAGAAGAAGAGGAAGATTAGAAAAAATAAGAGGGGAAAAAAATAATGCAAGACGTCAGTGAGAAAGGGGGCGCTTTTTAATTTTTTTTATCAACATTCCTTTAATTTCTTTTTTAACATTCTTCTTATATATTTCAGTCTTTCTTCTTTCCGGTTCGATTCTGGTGAAGCCCAGACCAATAAATAACCTTCCGAAAAGAGGAGAGGAAAAATGAAGTGATCCCTTACAGTGGAATCGTTTTCAATGACGACCTGCGATCAGAGAAAAACAAAAGATAGTGAAAGAAAAACTAGAACATTTCCAGTGAATACTCGAGATAAAAACAAGAAAAAAGGGTCAAAAAATAACGGAGAGGGGAGAAAAAAATTAGCGCGACGAACTACAATAGCGCAAGAAGAAGAAGAAGAAGAAGAAGAAGAAGGAGGAGAAGAAGAAGGCGATGGAGGCGCCACCTATGCAGTTATCTGGTCTGCAACGGAGATGCTCTGCCAATCAAGGGCGGATCTTTTATACCGGTGTGCAGTTTTCATTGAGCCTCTCCCCTCTCTCTCTCTCTCTCTCTCTCTCTCTCTCTCTCTCTCTCTCTCTCTCTCTCTCTCCAACCTGCCATCCAACCTGCATACTTTTATCGACACTTCCCTTTCTCTTTCCCCTCCGTTTTTATCACCCGCAGGGGCGTCTTGGCTGAGAAGTTGAAGGCGTGTTGTTGCTGGGCATTGTTTGCGGTAGTTGGCAATGACGGCAACCAGCGCTCCTCTCTCTCTCTCTCTCTCTCTCTCTCTCTCTCTCTCTCTTTCTCTCTCTCTGTGGGGAGGGGGTAATTAGTAATCCAGAAATGAAAAGGGGGGTTGGAAGAGGTGGTAGAGGGAGGGAGGGATGGGGGG
Source organism: Macrobrachium rosenbergii (assembly GCF_040412425.1). Taxonomy (NCBI): domain Eukaryota; kingdom Metazoa; phylum Arthropoda; class Malacostraca; order Decapoda; family Palaemonidae; genus Macrobrachium; species Macrobrachium rosenbergii. Next base: position 33,244,414 of record NC_089784.1, read on the forward strand.
GGGAAAGGTTGCGAAGATAGCAGCTACTTTCTTTTTACGGACGAGTTAGGAAATGGGAGCGTGGATGGGGGGAAAGGGAATGGAGGAGGGGGAAAGGGAATGGAGGAGGGGTGAGAGGGGGGTATGGGAGGGGAGAGGGAGGCCAAGGGTTGGGAGGAGGGAGGGGGTGGTGGGGGTTGTGAGAGGTACATAGACGTTGAATCTGCATTGTCGATAGAAGTAATGAGGAGATGTGTCTGTGTGTGTGTGTGTGTGTATGTGCGTGTGTTTTCCGAAGTGTGAGGGGAAAGGGGATGCATAAGGATTAGGAAGAAGAAGAAGAAGAAGAATGGCCGATGGGGGTGATTTGTTGAATGACTGCTGAAGCCTAATTTCGGAGAGAAGACAATAGGAGAGAGGACGTGAGGATGGCTTTCTCTGGGTTGACGAGCGCTCCAGATCAAAAGAACAAACTGCAGTGTAGATGGCATATGTATATAAATATATATACATATGTATATGTATATATATATATATATATATATATATATATATATATATATATATATATATATATATATATATATATAAACTTCACTCAAAGAGCAAATAAAACTCTTAGCAATACCAGGAAAGAGAATTATCTATGCTTGAATTAAATTTCTTTTAACTATAGGAAATTAAACTATGGATGATTTCATCGACCATAAAAACCCATTGCAAGCCTGCAACTTGGTCGACTCAGCAAGATCGGATAATTGCTATCGTCTCTATTCCAAACCAGCTCCAATCCATACCACTCATAGCAAGATCTATCTATGGAGAACGGTAGTTTCCAAGGATAGCCAGGGCCCTCTTGAGCCTTACCTAAGCCACAGGGTAAAATCTAGGCAGCATAAGAGGAGTTATACAGCTAAAATCTGAGGCCTGTGTATGTTTCTGCATGGAGAGATTTGGAAACTTCTTTCGACTGCGTCCAAAATTGGGCATTTCAGTTTTCCGTAAAAGAAAACTATTGTGTCGGCTTTGTCTGTCCGTCCGCGCTTTTTCTTTCCACCTTCAGATCTTAAAAACTACTGAGGCTAGAGGGCTGCAAATTAGTATGTTGATCATCCACCCTTCAATTATCAAACATACCAAATTGAAGCCCTCTAGCCTCAGTAGTTTTTATTCTATTTAAGGTTAAAGTTAGCCATAATTGTGCTTCTGGCAACGATATAGGATAGGCCACCACCGGCCGTGGTTAAAGTTTCATGGGCAGCGCCCTCACACAGCATTATACCTAGACCACCGAAAGATAGACCCATTTTCGGTGGCCTTGATTATACGCTGTAGCGGCTGTACAGAAAACTCGATTGTACCGAAGAAATTTTGGGACATTTCTTACTTGTTCTTATGGTTCAGGACTTTCGCAAAGCAGCAGACCTGCCCCTTAAGCAAGGGAAGTTTATAGGCTGTACAACTTGCGCCAAGGCTGACCTGTTGGTAGCTACAATACAAGGTAACTTCGAAAAATCAATAATTCTTATTTGTTTTTAAAGAACATACTTTCTAAACTACACAAAAAAAAGCGTCCTTCCGAATCAGGCACAAATATTCTTCTTGCTTTAATCGGTCATGAAAAGTAAGAAAAAAAGATTAGCTATGGCAAAGGGGCCTGAAAAATCTGATTTTAACAAGTAAAAATAATAATTACCGTTCTCAAATGCATATTTGTCATATAGAAAAAATATAAACATGCCCAATGGGTCGCCCAAGCTGTCAAACGGCCGTGTTTAATTATTTATTTTATTTATTTATTTTTTTTTTTTTTTGCAAAAAATGTTACTTACAACTGAGAGAAAATGCAATAATTTTTCAAAGGTGATAAAATATAGATATGCTGTTTAAGAACGCTATTTGAAGACTCATCGAATGGTTTCTGCTTTTACTTCTAAACTGGCCTCTCCGATTCAATTTTAAATTACCACTCTCCTAAAACTTAATTGTTCGGGGTAAAAGTATAGTTTCTTTATAGTAAACTAAATACGCTGCATATACAATTGCAGTTGCAGAAAATTTAATATTTGAGGACGAGCTGAAGGATCCGAGTAGCTTCGGTAATAATAATAATAATAATAATAATAATAATAATAATAATAATAATAATAATAATAATAATAATTAATAATAATAATATTCACTGAAAGGTCTGAATGCTTAAGTTGCATCAGCTAGTGTCATGATTCTCAAGGAAAGAGAACAATGAATTATTTAAACTTAAAATGCATTATATCATAAGTGAACTAATAATTCATATAGATAAAGGAGCTATGCAATAAAAAAAAAAAAGTGTAAAATCATATCAAGAGAAGGTGATAGCTAAAAAAAAAAAAAACCCGTTGGAGTCTTAAATTTCGGCCGGAAATTTTATACAAAAAAAATAATAAAATAAAATGCGTGCTAGTTTTAAAACATAGGAAAAGGCCCTTGTATGGATATAGTACATCATTATCCATTACTATAAAAACAGATTAGAGGCAAAATAAACTGAACAAAGCCTGGCATTAATCTGATTGGTCTCACGTTAAAGTTTGATGCCTGTCATATTAGATATATCAGTCTATAAAGCTAAACTATATATATATATATATATATATATATATATATATATATATATATATATATATATATATATATATATATATATATATATTTTACGCTTTATTAGGCATTTTTCATGGGAGTAGAGGATATTCGTATATATTTAAGTATATATCAGTACATACGCCTGACACTGGACAAGGAGACAGACAGACAGACAGACATAGACTCAGAAGAGGACAGACAGACAGACAGACATAGACTCAGAAGAGAACAGACAGACAGACAGACAGGGACTCAGAAGAGCGGGAAACAGACAGACAGACTGACATACAAAGACTCCGAAGAGGGGAGACAGACAGACAGAGACTCCAAAAAGGACAGATAGACAGAAAGATAGACAGATACTACAAAGAGGGGAAACAGACAGGTCAAGACTCCAAAGAGGGGAGATAAGCAGACTTACAGACAGTAGGAGACACCGAAGAGGGGAAACAAACAGACAGACAGAGACACCGAAGAGGGGAAAAATAGACAGACATACAGATAGACAGACAGTCAGAGAGCCAGCCAGACAGCAGAGACTCCGAAGAAGGGAGACAGACAGACAAACAGACATATAGATTCCCCTAAGAGGGAAGACAGACAGAGACTCCGAAGAGGGGAAATAAACAGCCAGACGTACAGACAGACAGGCAGTCAGAGAGCCAGCCAGACAGCAGAGAATCCGAAAAAGGGAGACAAACAGACAGACACATTCCCCAAAGAGGGAAGACAGAAAGACTGACAGACACATTCCCCGAAGAGGGGAAACAGACAGTGATTCCGAAGAGGGGAGACAGACAAACAAAACAGACAGACAGATTCCCCTAAGAGGGAAGACAGACAGACAGAGACTACGAAGAGGGGAGACAGACAAACAAAACAGACCGACAGATTCACCTAAGAGGGAAGACAGACAGACAGAGACTCCGACGAGGGGAGACAGACAGATTCCCCTAAGAGGGAAGACAGACAGACAGAGACTCCGAAGAGGGGAGACAGACAAACAAAACAGACCGACAGATTCACCTAAGAGGGAAGACAGACAGACAGAGACTCCGAAGAGGGGAGACAGACAGACAGAGACTCCGAAGAGGGGAGACAGACAGACAGAGACTCCGAAGAGGGGAGACAGATTCCCCTAAGAGGGAAGACAGACAGACAGAGACTCCGAAGAGGGGAGACAGACAAACAAAATAGACAGGCAGATTCCCCTAAGAGGGAAGACAGACAGACAGAGACTCCAAAGAGGGGAGACAGAGAAACAAAACAGACAGGCAGATTCCCCTAAGAGGGAAGACAGACAGACAGAGACTCCGAAGAGGGGAGACAGACAGACAGAGACTCCGAAGAGGGGAGACAGATTCCCCTAAGAGGGAAGACAGACAGACAGAGACTCCGAAGAGGGGAGACAGACAAACAAAACAGACCGACAGATTCCCCTAAGAGGGAAGACAGACAGACAGAGACTCCGAAGAGGGGAGACAGACAAACAAAACAGACAGGCAGATTCCCCTAAGAGGGAAGACAGACAGACAGAGACTCCGAAGAGGGGAGACAGACAAACAAAACAGACAGGCAGATTCCCCTAAGAGGGAAGACAGACAGACAGAGACTCCGAAGAGGGGAGACAGACAGACAGAGACTCCGAAGAGGGGAGACAGACAAACAAAACAGACAGACAGATTCCCCTAAGAGGGAAGACAGACAGACAGAGACCCCGAAGAGGGGAAACAAATAGACAGACAGACAGACAGACAGACAAGACAGACATAAAGGCAGAAGGACAGAGACTCCGAAGAAGGTTAACAGACAGAAAGACAGACAGACAGACCCCCCGAAGAGGGGAGACGGAGTGACAGACAGACAGATACTACGAAGGTTCATCATTAGGTATGCGAGAACTGGAGACAGAAGCTTCGATATATTTCTCAGAGAGAGAGAGAGAGAGAGAGAGAGAGAGAGAGAGAGCAATTCCTCCATCAGTAGCAATTACCTCTTCGTCCGGGATAAAATGAGTTGTCCTGTGCCGGCTGATTTTGCATTTCTTTGAGGGATCCACTGCCACCTAACAATACTTTCATTTTATTCTATTTTTCTTATTTACAGAACGGAATGGACAAAGGGCATGCAAAGAGGTCTTCACACGTAAAGGATATCCATTTATCTTAGTCTTCAACGAAAGCAACGGCTCTCTCTCTCTCTCTCTCTCTCTCTCTCTCTCTCTCTCTCTCTCTCTCTCGTAAATAAATAAACGAAACGCATTTACAAGCTTGTTTGGATCCTAATCTCTGACCAGTGTGGTTCAGGTCCTTAAAAAAAAATTGTGTTGAGCCTTCTGGTAAGTTTTGTGCTTTTAGGTACTCCTGCAGATAAACACACAAGCACACGCACCCACACACACACATACACAAACACATACATTACAAAGCGTGGCTGATATGTTATTGAATTGAATTGAACTGAATATAGAATTTAGACCAGAGGCCAGGCACTGGCACCTGTGAGGTCTATCAGCACTGAAACGGAAATTGACAGTGAAAGGTTTGAAAAAAAAGGCGTAACAGGAGGAAAATCTCAAAGCAGTTGTACTATGAATCAATTGTTAGGATAGGGCGGAAAGATGAAAGAAAGAGAATATGAAAGGAGGTACAGTAAAAGGAACGAAAGGGGTTGCAGCTAGGGTCCGAAGGAACGCTGCAAAGAACCATAAGTAACGCCTACAGTGTACCGCATGAGGTGCACTGACGGCACTACCCACCTACAGGGCTGATATGTTATCAACTTATTATTATCCATATTTATTGGAAATTAGACGACAATTATTTTTCCAGAAACTTAACCACTCAAAAACTTTGTTGAAGTCTTCTAATGTGCCTTCTCTTTTTTTAGATATTCCTGCAAGTACACAGAGAAATAAAAATAGAAAACAAACGCAAACATACACATACACAAAAGCGTGACTGATAAGTTCTCAACTTACAATCAACATTTCTTGTAGATTTCATTACAATTATTCTTTCAGGAAATTAATAAATACATGAGACAGGAAGCACGAAATTATTATCGAGGTAAATAAAAAAATTATACAATAAATAAGAGGCCGATTTTCATACATTATGATTGTATTTAAAATCAACTTAGCTACTTTTTTTTAGCTGCCACCTGGATGGAATGTTTTTCCATTACTCTTTACTCTGTAATGTAATACTTTATTAAATTATTCATAATTCAAGTTACTCGCATATATTTAGACAGCAGTGGTTGTCAAAACATCGGTTTTTTATTGTTTTTACTTGTTTAAATTTATTTTTCAGTTTTCTTGAAGTTTTATAACAAGCATGTGCTTATATTTATAACAAAAGGTATGCCTCTTCTTCTGAATTTTAACTCTGTCAAACTACCCAACTTCACACGTGATCATTATTCTTGAAATGTTATTAACACATTACTCTGTTCTTTTTTTTTACTGAATTTTAACTCTATCAAACTAACCCAATTTCACACAAAGTCATTATTCCTGAAATTTGATAACGCTTATATTATTTTTTTTTTTTTTTTACTCTCTGTCAAACTACCCCCAATTTCATACGTGACGGTGGCGGTTGATATAAAGCCTTTCGAGCGGTAACCCAATTTTACACGTAAAGGCAGCAGTTGATGATCCAATTTCATATGTAATGGGCTGAGAAAGGGCTGCATACGGTACCACAAGGTAACACAAGGTAACCCAAAGTAAGAGATAGATAGCAATGCAGCTGGCAGGGGACCGGAAGAACTGCATAAAACTTTGGATACTATTTACTGAGCTGTATGAAGTACACTGTAGGTATTAACAGGCTCCCTACAGGTGCTTGTGTGAAAAATAATGCCAAAATGTTTATCTACAGTCACACACACACACACACACAAAACACAAACACATACAAAAATCACACAATTTCAACATTTTTCTAACATAACCCAAAAATATGATTAACAGCAAATAACAATTTGTGATTCAATTACGGAATTATTACATTTCACTGAATAATCAATAATCGGGTAGCTTAACTATGTACTAATACCTGAACGAAAAACAATTTTTTGCATAATTATAATTTGCAAGCGACCATCTTAAGATATACCATTCCAGTCATCCTGGAGTCCTGGGATCAATAAATCATGAATAAATGCAATGAATTACTTATGAATGCCTACTTAACACTGAGAGAGAGAGAGAGAGAGAGAGAGAGAGAGAGAGAGAGAGAGAGAGAATTTTTACGTATCAATGACCAGTTATGAGACAAAAATCTAGAAATAATCGAGGCACTAAATTCAATAGATCTTTTCAAACACGAGGTATCTCAATGATGCCTACATTCCATCTGAAATGATAGAGAGAGAGAGAGAGAGAGAGATAATTTATTCCCCCAGCAAATGAAGCAAACTAGGCAACATTTCCAACTCTGACAGACTGAATAGAAACAGCTGATAGATAAGGATGAGATTACTTTTACCTCTCTCTCTCTCTCTCTCTCTCTCTCTCTCTCTCTCTCTCTCTCTCTCTCTCTCTCTCTCCTCAGGGTAAACTGACAACTTAGGCAACATACAAAACAACAATGAACCACCTGAGTACAAAATGTCAAGGGCTACTGAGCATGAGAGAGAGAGAGAGAGAGAGAGAGAGAGAGAGAGAGAGAGAGAGAGAGAGAGAGAGAGAGAGAGAGAGAGAGGGGACAAGCAACGGAGAAGAGGGTGAAAAAGCCGGGGCCGAAAGCTGAGGCGTGGAGAGAGAGAGAGAGAGAGAGAGAGAGAGAGAGAGAGAGAGAGAGAGAGAGAGAGAGAAGACGAGACCGTTTTAACAAATGAGAAACAGATCACGGCGCAATGGGAGATCTGAATTAGACAGATTAGTAGAAAGGGGGAAAAGCTTAAAGTATCCCCAGGAGACATAGAAAACGGGAAGTAAAAGCCCGAAATGAGACAGACTGATGTATACGATAACTGGGCTGCAACAATTAATAGCCTCAGGAGGCATTGCTCCGTATCATACACGTTTGTAAATGCTAGAAAAAAATACTTGATGAGAGAAAAAACAAAAAGGGGGAATAGGATAACCGGCGATAAAGGATGTTTAGGGGAATGGCCACACACGAAAGGATTTTGGGGGAAATTCAGACGAGGAATAAGAGCGAATGAGTTATTATTCAGCACGAGAACACCAAAAGAGAGAGTGTGGGACTTTGTGACAATGCAATCGAATTGGCTGGCGGCAGAAGTAAATAAGTTACATTGAATGACGCATTATATTCAAAAGTAATTGCTTAATTCTCCCCGTAGGGAGCTAGTGCCGTCAGTGCACCTCACGGGGTAAAATGTTGGCATTACTAAAGGTTCTTTGCAGCGTCCATTCAGCCCATAGTTGCAACCCCTTTCATTCCTTTTACTGTACCTCCATTCATATTATCTTTCTTCCATCTTGCTTGGCCTATCCACCCTCTAATAACAATTATTTCATAGTGCAACTGCGAGGTTTTCCTCCTGTTACACCTTTCAAACCTACCTACTCTCAATTTCATTTCCAGAGCTGAATGGACTTTGGCATAAACTCTATATTCCATTCCATTCCAATTACTTAATTCTGTTTCTTTGAGAAAAACTTTAATGCTGGATAGCCGTAAATGCAATCATTCCACCATCATATTCATAAAAATAGAATAAATTATCAGTTATCTCAATCTCCCAAACTCATCCCGATATCATCAATTATCTCGTGGAAGATTGAGATAACTGATAATCTTTAAGCTTGGATTCTAAAAGAATTACTTAAATAGAAACTGATCAATAACAAGTAAAAAATGCGCCGAAGTTTCTTCGGCGCAATCGATTTTCTGTACAGCCGCTACAGCGTATAATCAAGGCCACCGAAAACAGATCTATCTTTCGGTGGTCTCGGTATAATGCTGTATGAGCCGCGGCCCATGTAACTTTAACCATGGCCCGGTGGTGGCATATCCTGTATCCTATATCGTTGCCAGGCGCACGATTATGGCTAACTTTAACCTTAAATAAAATATTGGCATGTGTGATGATTGGAGGGTGGATGATCAACATACCAATTTGCAGCCCTCTAGCCTCAGTAGTTTTTAAGATCTGAGGGCGGACAGAAAAATGCGGACAGAATAAAGTACGGACGGACAGACAAAGCCGAAACTGTAGTTTTCTTTTACAGAAAACTAAAAATGGAAAATTACAAACTTTCAACGATGTTTAATTCAGCCTAAGCTTATTTTAAAAGCTCAAAATGACTGTAAATGCTTTTGCTGAAAACTAAAACCTGTTCTATTTTCGTACGAGTAGTTTCATTACTGACACTACTTGAATTTCAAACATTTTATAGAATAACACATGAATGTTGACAGCATCCTGAAATGTTTTGCTCAACATTAACATTAACTGAAATGTGTAAACATTTTCGAAAGAAAATGACGCCAATATAGGTCCTAAAAGGAAAAATCATAGAGAGGAGAAAAAATTGGGAGCGAAATTAAAATCAGACGAATGGTAATCAAATATGAAGATAAAAGTAGAATCACAAATGAGCAAACCTTACAATAAAACAACTATATATATATATATATATATATATATATATATATATATATATATATATATATATATATATATATATACATATATATATATATATATATATATATATATATATATATATATATATATATATATATATATATATATATATATATAACCTATATATATATATATACATAAATCGATGGATAGATCGATAGATAGACTGATAGATACACACACACACACACACACACACACACACACATATATATATATATATATATATATATATATATATATATATATATATATATATATATATATATATATATATATATATATATATATATATATATAAATCAATAGACAGATCGATGGATACATACATAGATTGATAGATACATATTTAAGTATGTATGTGAGAGAGAGAGAGAGAGAGAGAGAGAGAGAGAGAGAGAGAGAGAGAGAGAGAGAGAGAGAGAGACATACGCACACAAGAAGCCCCAGGAAAATAACACAGATGTTGTTGTTACTTCCTCCACAGCCAGAGAGAGAGAGAGAGAGAGAGAGAGAGAGAGAGAGAGAGAGAGAGAGAGAGAGAGAGAGAGAGACATACGCACACAAGAAGCCCCAGGAAAATAACACAGATGTTGTTGTTACTTCCCTCCACAGCCAGAGAGAGAGAGAGAGAGAGAGAGAGAGAGAGAGAGAGAGAGAGAGAGAGAGAGCTCTACTGCTCAGAGATATATGACGGTTTTCAGTCACTGCGAAGACGAACCGAAAAATTCCCGCGGCAAACAAACAAACGAACGAATGGCAAAGGCAATTGAAAGCGAGGCCTTAGGAAGATAAAGCGATAGGAGTGAATGAAGGGAAGATATAGTGCAGAGGACAAATAATGTAATAGAGAGAGAGAGAGAGAGAGAGAGAGAGAGAGAGAGAGAGAGAGAGAGAGAGAGAGAGAAGGAATGTCGAAGAGGGGACGCAAGGAAATTGTAGAAGTAGTGCATAGGACAAATAATGAAATAGAGAGAGAGAGAGAGAGAGAGAGAGAGAGAGAGAGAGAGAGAGAGAGAGAAAGGAACGTCGAAGAGGGGACGCAAAGAAATTGTAAAAGAATAAGGAGAAGAAGTACATAGGACCAATAATGAAACACAGAGAGAGAGAGAGAGAGAGAGAGAAAGGAACGTCGAAGAGGGGACGCAAAGAAAGTGTAAAAGAATAAGGAGAAGAAGTACATAGGACAAATAATGAAACAGAGAGAGAGAGAGAGAGAGAGAGAGAAGGAATGTCGAAGAGGGGACGCAAAGAAATTGTAGGAGAAGAATAAGAAGTGTATAGGGCAAATAAGGAGAGAGAAGAGAGAGAGAGAGAGAGAGAGAGAGAGAGAGAGAGAGAGAGAGAGAGAAAGGAACGTCGAAGAGGGGACGCAAAGAAAGTGTAAAAGAATAAGGAGAATAAGTACATAGGACAAATAATGAAACAGAGAGAGAGAGAGAGAGAGAGAGAGAGAGAGAGAGAGAGAGAGAGAGAGAGAGAATGCAAAGAAATTGTAGAAGAATAAGAAGAACAAGTAGTGCATAAGACAAATAATGAAACAGAGAGAGAAGAAACGTATGAGAGGGGATGCAAAGGAATTGTTCAAGAAGAAGAAGAAGAAGAAGAAGGAGGAGGAGGAGGAGGAGGAGGAGGAGGAGGAGGAGGAGGAGGAGGAGGAGGACGAGAAGAAGAAGAAAGGAATAGCCCGAGATAAATGCAGGTGAGAAATGGAAGGACGGAAAGAAAACGAGAAATAAAGGCGAAGAATCAAGAGATGGATTACACGCGAGGGGGAAGAGAGGAAAAGAAAATGGAATAAAATATGGTAAAAAGGATTAAGCACATAAAAAATGCTAAGATAAAGGAAAACGATTAGCTAAATGGAATAAAAGGAATTAGGTACCATTCATTCATTCTCTCTCTCTCTCTCTCTCTCTCTCTCTCTCTCTCTCTCTCTCTCTCTCTCTCTCTCTCTCTCGCCAACATTACGTGGCCGTAACTGAAGTGAAAGCAACTGGAATTATAGTCAAAATACAGGAACAAAACTTGAATTCCTTGTTACAAAAGAGGATAGATAGATAGATAGATAGATAGAATTTCTTTTGGAGAAGCAGACACCTTAAAAAAAAAATAAAAAACCAGGGGGAAAAAATCGCCAAAACGAAAATTTCAACGCTAGGAACAAATATGTTATAAATCAAAAGAAAAGACGCGAAAGAAAATATGGAGAATCTCATGATTACAAGTGAGAGAGAGAGAGAGAGAGAGAGAGAGAGAGAGAGAGAGAGAGAGAGAGAGAGAGAGAAAGAGAGAGAGTTCTGCATCAGAGTAAAGGGGTAGCAGTGATGTTTATCCGAGCTAAAAATAATAAATGCTGACGATTGTGTTTAGCTTAATTTTTTTTTTTTTTAGAGAGAGAGAGAGAGAGAGATTCTGCATCAGAGTAATGGGGTAGCAGTCATATAATAAATGTTGAAGATTTTGTTCACCTTAGATTGTTTAGTACGAGAGAGAGAGAGAGAGAGAGAGAGAGAGAGAGAGAGAGAGAGAGAGAGAGAGAGAGAGAGAGAGAGAGTGTGTTTCTGGATTACAGTAAAGGGTAGCAATCATATTTATCTGAACTAAGAATAATTTGAGCTAGGAATAATAAATGCTGAAGATTGTGCTTAGCTTAAATTTTTTTAGTATAAGAGAGAGAGAGAGAGAGAGAGAGAGAGAGAGAGAGAGAGAGAGAGAGAGAGAGAGAGAGAGAGAGACTTCTGCATCAGAGTAAATGGGTATCACTCTTATTTATCTGAGCTAAGAATAATCTGAGCTAGGAATAATAAATGCTGAGGATTGTGTTAGTTTAAATTTTTTAGTAAGAGAGAGAGAGAGAGAGAGAGAGAGAGAGAGAGAAAGAGAGAGAGAGAGAGAGAGAGAGACCTCACCTCACAGACCTTAGAGTTCGCTCGGGTTGCCCCAGGTCCCTCAGTGTGAGGCACCTCTGATGTCTACCAGAGAATTGCTATTGCATCTTCCGGTATATTTTGCATCCTCCAATCTTGGATGGTCTGGGATGCATCTTAGATACTTGTCGAGCTTATTCTTAAACACATCTACGCTCACTCCTGATATGTTCCTCCGATGAGCTGGTAATGCACTGAATAATCGCTGCATTATTGATGCTGGTGCGTAGTGGATTAATGTCCTGTGTGCTTTCCTTAGTTTTCCTGGTATGGGTTTGGGCACTATTAATCTACCTCTGCTTGCTCTTTCTGATATTTTTAGCTCCATGATGTTTTCGGTAAGTCCTTCTATCTGTTTCCATGCTTGTATTATCATGTAGCGTTCTCTTCTCCTTTCGAGACTACATAATTTTAAGAATTGTAGTCTTTCCCAGTAGGTCCTTAACTTCTATTCTAGCTGTAAAGGACCTTTGTACACTCTCTATTTGTGCAATATCCTTTTGGTAGTGTGAGTACCATATCATATTGCAATGTGCAAGTGGACTACGTACATACGTTTTATAAAGCATAATCATGTGTTCGGCTTTTCTTGTTTTGAAATGCCGGAGAGAGAGAGAGTGTGTGTGTTTCTGTATTAGAATAAATGATTAGCAATCATATTTATTTGAGCTATGAATAATAAAAGCTGAAATTGTGTTTAGCTCAAATTTTATAGCATGAGAGAGAGAGAGAGAGAGAGAGAGAGAGAGAGAGAGAGAGAGAGAGAGAGAGAGAGAGAGAGACTTCTAAATGGGTAGCAATCATATTTATTTGAGCTAAGACTAATTTGAGCTAGAAATAATAAATGCTGAAGATTGTGTTTAACTTACATCTTGAGTATGAGAGAGAGAGAGAGAGAGAGAGAGAGAGAGAGAGAGAGAGAGAGAGAGAGAGAGAGAGAGAGAGAGAGATTTCTGCATCAAAGTAAATGATTAGCAATCATATTTATTTGAGCTAGGAATAATAAATGCTGAAGATTGTGTTTAGCTTAAATTTTATAGTATAAGAGAGAGAGAGAGAGAGAGAGAGAGAGAGAGAGAGAGAGAGAGAGAGAGAGAGAGAGTGTATGTCCGTTGGTTGGAGTGACAGTCGTCTTGCAGCCAGGTCCGTTATCTGAAACATACTCAACCCAATTACCTTCTGTCAATCAAGAGGTGCATTTTTCTCCCTCGCCTGTGAGAATTCATTAAGATCCCCTTCGACTTTTTCCTTCTCTCGCTAACATAACCAAGGATACTTTTCGATGGCGGCGAGCATTTTTGTATCCAATCGCAAGAATTTTCTCATTCGCCCGAGGGGGGGTCCTTTTTTTCTCCCGGATGGGGAAAAATGGCCCCTTCGATCGTAGGTTTTTTTCCCCGAGAATGACAGCTCGAGGTTTCCGCTGGGGTGGGAGGGAGGGAGGGGGTGGGGAGAAGGAAGAAGAAGAGGGATATTTTGATCGAATTTTTCTTACCCCCACCCACTACAACCCCTACCCCCTCCCCCTCCCTACTCCTCCCTCGCAAACAATAGCCAGACGCGGAGATGATGGGCGTGTTATAGGCAGGTAGATGATATGCTATCACAGGGCAGGAATACATATACCTTTCTTTCTCTTTTTTTTTTTTACTAATGTTTTAAAAAGTAATCATTCATTATTTTGGATTATTTTTGGTGGTAAAACGAACAAAAAGAGTACAGATTTATTCTCTCTCTCTCTCTCTCTCTCTCTCTCTCTCTCTCTCTCTCTCTCTCCTCCCGACTAATAAACAAAAATATATGATTCATTACTTTGGACTTCTTTTGGGGTAAAACACATAAACGGGTTATATACTTAATTCTCTTTCTCTCTCTCTCTCTCTCTCTCTCTCTCTCTCTTTCAACATCGCCTTTTTTGACTAATATCTGCAAATTTAATCATTCATTATTTACACTTCTATGGGAATAAAACTCACAAATGGAGTAATAGACTTAATTCTCTCTCGCTCTCTCTCTCTCTCTCTCTCTCTCTCTCTCTCTCTCTCTCTCTCTCTCTCTCTCTCTCTCCTTGTTTGACTAATAAATAAAAATTTTGTCATTCATTATTTTGGACTTCTTTGGGGTTACAACACACAAACACACAAAATGTAGTGCAGGCTTATTCATCCTCTCTCTCTCTCTCTCTCTCTCTCTCTCTCTCTCTCTCTCTGGACAAATTCTCGCTATAATTGGAATCAGCTTTTAGAGTCGTCTGCAGATCCAAATTGTGCTAAAGCGGACCGCTGCCGACCATTTATTTCCCAGGGAACTGTGAAAGAGAAAGAGAGAGATAGAGATCTCATTTGTTTCCTAATCTTGTACAGCAATTGCAAGAAAAACAGCAGAGAGAGAGAGAGAGAGAGAGAGAGAGAGAGAGAGAGAGAGAGAGAGAGAGAGAGAGAGGGAAAAAAACCAGGAAAAATAAATCAACAAACAGTAAAAACTAGCAACGGACAGAACAGGAGTCCCAAACATTATCACATTCGCCAATTCCTCCGATTTTTCATGGCACAGGAGGTTCGTCTAATCTGGTCATGAAATGAATTCACTATATCCCGAATTAAATCACTACAAAAAGAACGATTCTCTCTCTCTCTCTCTCTCTCTCTCTCTCTCTCTCTCTCTCTCTCTCTCTCTCTCTCTCATTGATGGACCAAATAGAAGAGCAATTAGTTTTAAAATCCCTGATAGTCATTGTCCGGCATCATCAATCTATCCTCCCAAATCCTTTTGCATTATTTCCCCATCTCTCCGCTATAATTTCACGGCTTTGCCGCCAGGGGCGCTGCTTTTGCTGCTGCCGCTGCCTCTGCTGCTACTGCTGCTGTACAAGCAGCAGAAAGCTATATTATTAGTTTGCAGTCTCTTCCACGGAAAGGAAACCCCC
This sequence comes from Macrobrachium rosenbergii, assembly GCF_040412425.1. Classification (NCBI taxonomy): domain Eukaryota; kingdom Metazoa; phylum Arthropoda; class Malacostraca; order Decapoda; family Palaemonidae; genus Macrobrachium; species Macrobrachium rosenbergii. Next base: position 33,259,507 of record NC_089784.1, read on the forward strand.
TCCCTCCCCCCGATCCCTATTTTAAAGCGACAAGGGGTCCTCTGTTAATAACGCATTAGTGTGGTACAGCGGCCAAAGAGTTGATGCTGAATAACGGTTCGTAACGGTTCACAACAGTTTATACCTGTTAACAGTTCATGAATTCGTTTATCCAGGCTGAATAGCATTTAAGGGACGCCTAGGGTCTGCAGCCTTATCCTTGTACAAATTTATTTTCTTTGAATCATAAGAAACAAACAAGTAAAAAATTTGCCGAAATTTCTTCGGCGCAATCGAGTTTTCTGTAAATCGTGTAATCAAGGCCACCGAAAATAGATCTATCTTTCGGTGGTCTCGGTATAATGCTGTATGAGCAGCGGCCAGTGAAACTTTAACCACGGCCCGGTGGTGGCATCTCCTACATCGTTGCCAGACACACGATTATGGCTAACTTTAATCATAAATCAAATAAAAACTACTGAGGCTAGAGGGCTGCAATTTGGTATGCTTGATGATTGGAGGGTGGATAATCAACATACCAATCTGCAGCCCTCTAGCCTCAGTAGTTTTTAAGACAGAAAAAGTGCGGACAGAAAAAAGTGCGGGCAGAATAAAGAGCGAACGGACAGAAAAAGCCGGCACAACAGTTTTCTTTTACAGAAAAGTAAAATAGATAAATTTTAATAAAAACTACTGATATCAGTCACCGGCACAGATAACAAGTAGGCTATACTGCTAATTGTACATGGATACCATTTACTAAAAATGACTGTTTTAAAAAAAATCGTCTAATTCCAAACAGCAAACTGACTAAAATTATTCACGATGAAAAATGCATAAATTCCTCAGAGATGTCTCAAACTAAATCACAATGCCCAAAGTATACGCATATTGTACACCTGGAACGCAATTGCAACCATCAGACATTTTTCGACATAAACACTTGCAGACAAATATACATACATACATACACACATACTGTATACAATTATATATATGTATGTATATATATATATATATATATATATATATATATATATATATATATATATATATATATATATATATATATATATATATATATATATATATATATATATATAATTTATATTATATAATATATATATTTCGTTCAGAACCCAATTAGTTTATCTTCATTACGTAATGGAAAAATTCCATAACTCGGAACTGGTTCTGCATGAGACCTTGAGAACTGCTTTGCATACAAGAATTGCATATTGAGTGGTACAGTATTTCTTATTCACTTAACTAATCATCCTATGGTATTTAAAAAATTAAATAAATAACTAAACAGATATAAATATAAATACAAGAAAAATTGTATTTCCTCATTAAATCTGTGAGGTATTTCCATAAACATTCTGACATTTGTATGACTTATGACGACCAAATACAAACAAAATCTCAATCAGAGAACTTCTTTGCAGTTACAACCACCAAACTCGATTATGACTTACGAAAATGTTGAATAATAATAATAATAATAATAATAATAATAATAATAATAATAATAATAATAATAATAATAATAATAATTCATCAATAAACTATAACTAATTATCAGTAAGTGGGTAATTGAATCACTTCAATCAACTCACTTCCTACAATATACCATAAAATAGAAGAGACTACCGATATATATTTTTACAGAGAATGATAATAATAATAATAATAATAATAATAATAATAATAATAATAATAATAATAATAATAATAATAATAATAATAATAATAATAATAATAATAATAATAATAATTCATCAGTAAACTATAACTATAATTATCAGTAAATGGGTAATTGAATCACTTCAACCAACTTTCCACAATATATGATAAAATAAGAGAGACTATCTATATGTATTTTTACAGAGAATAATAATAATAATAATAATAATAATAATAATAATAATAATAATAATAATAATAATAATAATAATAATAATAATAATAGCAGCATCAGTATAACTGATTTTATACAAGGGCTTCTCAAAAGACCTTGTATATATAACTAATTCCACTGATGCTGCCGTTCTTTTTCACGAGCATGCTTAAAAAGAGGGTCTACTCCCTCCAAATAATAATAATAATAATAATAATAATAATAATAATAATAATAATAATAATAATAATAATAATAATAATAATAATAATAATAATAATAATAATTCATCAGTAATCTATAAATATAATTATCAGTAAATGGGTAATTGAATCATTTCAACCAACGTTCCACAATATAAAAGAGGGTCTACTCCCTTATATAATAATAATAATAATAATAATAATAATAATAATAATAATAATAATAATAATAATAACCACAAAAGGCAATAATATTATTGTGCTTACTTCCTACTGCTAATAACACTAACCATACTTAAGAAATCAAAGAGATAACTAGCAGCATCATGCCCTTATATATAAAGAACATTGTGAAACAATTGAAGCAAAACAAAAGGACTGAGAGAGTGCATACCTCCGCCAGTTTGCAGTCACTATAGGCGAATATTTCCATTTCCATCATCCAGAAAATGTCGGCTATTGGGATTCGATCGAGAACTCGCCAGTTCAGAGGAGTCATACCCTCCAAAATGACTTTATAGGCAAAAGTAAAGACGCTTTTTTTGGATGCTAAAATCTACGGTAATGACGCATACAATTTTAGTTTCTTGAGCCTGGTATCTTGAAACACGGGTTATCTTCTCCATGAAAGTTACAATTCCTAGCTCTCCCAAAATGTAATCACTCGTTGTGAGTCACGTGATACACATATTGTGAAGTATTCATGATCAATATTATAGCACTTTCTGGGTTATTGCTGACAATCAGTCAGCAAATACATAGGTTCCTTGAAAGGGGCGGGGGGGGGGGGGGTGTTGAATAGACATTGAGCTATGCACACAACAAATAAAATTAAATCTAAAATCAATAACAATTATACAAATGTTACTCTGATCTGATTATCCACAATAATAAAAACAAAACAAATAATAATAATAATAATAATAATAATAATAATAATAATAATAATAATAATAATAATAATAATAATAATAATAATAATAATACCAACCTGAGGGAATGATAAAAAACGATGAGGCAAAGATCCTCTGGGACTATGGTATCAGAACAGATAAGGTGATACGTGCCAATAGACCAGACGTGACGTTGATTGACAAAATCAACCAGAAAGTATCACTCACTGATGTCGCAATACCCAGGAACACCAGAGTAGATGAGAAAGAAAGAGAAAAAATTGGTAAGTATCAAGATCTGAAAATCGAAATAAGAAGGATATGGAATATGCCAGTGGAAATTGTACCCATAATCATATGAACACTAGGCACGATCCCAAGATCCCTGAAAAGGAATCTGGAAAAACTAGATGCCGAAGTAGCTCCAGGACTCATGAGTGTGCTACTAGAAACAGCGTACATAGTAAGAAAAACGATGGACTCCTAAGGAGGCAGGATGCAACATGGAACCCCAAGCTATAAAAACCACCCAGTCGAATAGGATGACTGCGATAGACCAAAAATAAATAAATAAATAAACAATAATAATAATAATAATAATAATAATAATAATAATAATAATAATAATAATAATAATAATAATAATAATAATGAAATTAATATGAACTGGTAGTATGGAAACTAAAAAAAAATTTAGGTATCAACAGTTAATCGCCATCTGGAAAATTACCGAAAGTAACTTACAGGAAATTTATCATTACCCTTAGTAACACTGGCCTGAAAACTATGCTATTATTATTATTATTATTATTATTATTATTATTATTATTATTATTATTATTATTATTATTATTATTATTATTATTATTATTATTGATTTTATATATGGTCTTTTCAATTCTTCTTATTATTTTCTTCTCGAATAAGAAGAAGAATTGAAAAGACCATATATAAAATCAATTCCACTGATGCTGCCATTCTCTTTAACAAGACATGTTTGAAAGAGGGTCTCCTCCCATCATATATAATTATTATTATTATTATTATTATTATTATTATTATTATTATTATTATTATTATTATTATTATTATTATTATTATTATTATTATTTATGCTGACCAGAATAGGATGAATCCATAGTATCTGTTGACGAAAACTACATGAATATAAAAAAAATATTCAAACAGATAAAATAAAAAAAAACACCCTAAAGACCTCAAATCCCATATATAATATGAATTTAAAAATTGCAAAACACAGAGAGAGAGAGAGAGAGAGAGAGAGAGAGAGAGAGAGAGAGAGAGAGAGAGAGAGAGACCACAGACCTCAAATCCTAAATGCAATATGAATTCAAAAATTGCAAAACAAATATATATATATATATATATATATATATATATATATATATATATATATATATATATATATATATATATATATATATATATATATATATATATATATATATATATATATATATATATATAGAGAGAGAGAGAGAGAGAGAGAGAGAGAGAGAGAGAGAGAGAGAGAGAGAGAGAGAGAGAGAGGAAATACCGAAATTGTGTGGGATAGAAAAAAATTTAAAAAATAGTAAAAGATACGGACTCGAAAAGGTTCAAGCAGCTTCGCACAGTATGCAATATTCATGCGAGCTAGGCTGGAAAGTATGACCGATCAAGACCAATAACGACCGGTCTGGTTTTATGGATTGGTCCGGATTACGGAATCAAAGCACTGAGGACCTGTGCTTATTCGGCGCTGCCGCTAAATACTTTTTATATATGTAATCGCGCGAGGGACCAAGGGACTAGAGAGAAAATTCGCCGAAATGTGTGTGCATGTCTGTGTGTGTGTGTGCGAGCGCGCGCGTACGTATTTATATGTAAACGTAGTGTGTGTACACGTTTGCATGCAAACGTTGCGTTTATCTGTTTATAAACTATGTATTTTTTGTACTGTAGGCATACAAGTTTGTATGCATGCATGTATGCGTGTACATGTGTGTGTATATATATATATATATATATATATATATATATATATATATATATATATATATATATATATATATATATATATATATATATATATATATATATATATATATATATACAGAGAGAGAGAGAGAGAGAGAGAGAGAGAGAGAGAGAGAGAGAGAGAGAGAAAGAGAGAGGGCGCACCAAAAATATTCAAACATTTTCATGCATACGGCAAAAAGCAAAAGTCATGCAGGGGTCACAATAATTCAAGTTTTAGTTATTTATATTCATAGTTCTTTAAAAAAAATAATGAACATTGTTCCAGTTGGACAAAACTGGTACAAATCTTTTTCGCTATTAGAACGGTGTGTTTCACTCCTTTAAAATATGATGAAATTAATATTAATGAATAACAAACTCCACTGCAATAAAGGTTTATCTTTTTGCATTTCGCTATCCAAATCACTTTCTATCGAATGTCAAGTATTCAGTATTAATAATAATAATAATAATAATAATAATAATAATAATAATAATACTATTACTACTACTACTACTACTACTACTACTACTACTACTACTACTACTACTACTACTACTACTACTACTACTACTACTACTACTAATAATAATAATAATAATAATAATAATAATAATAATAATAATAATAATAATAATAAAAGGAGCTGGTATTATGGAAATTAAAAAAAATTAGGTATCAACAATTAATCACCTTCTGGAAAATAACCGAAAGTAACTTACTGGAAATTTTTTCATTACCATTGTTCAAACTGGCCTGAAAATAATAATAATAATAATAATAATAATAATAATAATAATAATAATAATAATAATAATAATAATTATTATTATTATTATTATTATTATTATCATTATTATTATTATTATTATTATTATTATTATTATTATTATTATTATTATTATTATTATTATTACTGATTTTATATATGGTATTTTCAATTCTTCTTATTATTTTCTTCTCAAATAAGAAGAAGAATTGAAAAGACCATATATAAAATCAATTCCACTGATGCTGCCATTCTCTTTAACGAGAAATATTTGTAAGAGGGTCTCCTCCCATCATGTATTATTATTATTATTATTATTATTATTATTATTATTATTATTATTATTATTATTATTATTATTATTATTATTATTATTAACACTGACCAGAATAGGTTGAATCCATATTTCTGTTGACAAAAATTACATGAATATTTTGAGGGCCCTTGACCATCCTATCACACAGGGAACACCCTGACGACAAATAAAACCCAAGGTGTAAAATGTACCAAAATCAATAACAAAATTATTTGCAACTGAAACAACTTCCTGTAGCTAAATTCGTACATTTTACCGAGTAATTAAATATCTCCATAAGCTCTATACATCATTCCTGAAGACTTTAACACTTCTGCTGATTTGATTTCATGAAATTTATTTAATTTCATGAAATATTTTTATTTTAATCTATTTATTTGATTTTATGAGCTTCAGTTGGTTTCATGAGATTTATCTGATTTATGATATTTATTTGATTTCATGATAATCATTTGATTTCATGATATTTATTTGATTTTGTGAAATTTATTGGATTTTATTCAGTTTATTTTATTTCACGAAATCTATTTAATTTTATGAAATTTATTTGATTTTAATAAATCTATTTGATTTTCATAAATTTATTTGATTTATGAAATTTATTTGATTTCACGAAATTTATTTGATTTCATAAAATTTAATGAATTTTATGAAATTTATTTTTCACGGAATTTGTTTGATTACAGTAAATTTATTTGATGTTAATCAATTATTTGATTTCATGAAATATATTGGATTAAATTAAATTTATTTTGGTTTTACGAAATTTATTTTTCATGAAATCTGATGAATTTTATGAAATTAATCTGATTTCATGTCATTTATTAGATTTCATGGAATTTATTTGATTTCATGAAATTTGATGAATTTTACGATATTAATCTGATTTTATGAATTCTGGCTGAGAAGCCAATTACTGGGGTGCTTCATCCTTTCAGCGCCTAAGACAGTGAAAAGACGGAGTTGGAGTGGTTGGACAGCGAGAAAAAGAAATCCAGAAAATACATTAGATGAAGTACAAGGCTCTAAAGGTAGAACTGGGAGAAAAACCCAAAAGTTGCACTATGAAGTAATAGTTAGAGAGGTTGGACAGCGAAGCTGAAGAAAGGAAGGGGAATGGAAGTAAAGTAAAAGGCTAAAAAGTGGGTGCGGCTAGGGGGTCATGCGACGCTGCAAACACCCTTTCGTAAAGCCTACAGTGCACCACGCGAGATGCAGCTCACGGCACTCCCCCCTCCCCCCCCCTACACGACAAATGTAAAAGGTCAGAAAATGTGAAAAATTAAAATAAAATGTAATGATGTACAAAATATAATAGAATCAAATGTAATAAATAAGGTACAAAAAAACAAAAGCAAATTAATATATAATGTAAAAATTTTATAAAATCAAATGTAATAATGTACAAAAAAAAAGAGAAAAAGTTAAAGCCAAAAAATACAGTTATTCATATATTCATACACACACACAAACACACAAAAAAATAGGAAAGACAAAAAAAAAAAGGAATTCCAGCAACACAGCTAATAAGCGTATCATCTCCCAAGGGGCGAGCCAATTACCACTCCCCCACTAAGCCTCTGATTCCCAATATTGTCATTTACAACCTTAAGCGGCCGAAATGCTTATAATTGACATATCGACGGGGTCAAACCACTTCATAACGATTATGCCGCTGGAGGAGGAGGAGGAGGAGGAGGAGGGAGGAAGGGGAGGGGAGGGAGGAGGGAGGGGAGGAAGGGGGAGGGAGGGAGGGAGGTCATTATAGGTCAATTATGAAGCTCCCCAATCAATGACGGTGTCAGGGAGTTAGTTCGCTGCATGTCAATCCTGATACCTTTTGTAACGATCTGACAAACGAGAGATAATTGACAAACACGAATCTGGCGGCAAAAAAAAAAAAAAATAGGCAAAAAAAAAAGGGCCCCCCCTAAAAAATACCAAAAAAACAAAAACAGTGTGATGACCTAAATGAGTTTGCTGGAGACCATTTAATAGAGGCCGATCAACTGATATCATTAATACCCGCAGGTAAAATTAATTGATGATAAAGTTGATCGGTTAAATTGACCGGCGTCATCAATATTTGGGTTATTGTGGCGGTACTGAGGTGGCCCTTCCCCCTCCAACACCCCTGCTATGCAGAGAGGCCATATGCCACCCAACCTATTCCGACCTTCCCCGCCCCATTTCTCCTTCGCAATTAGTTACAAACAGACATTTTATGGCACAGAAGACTTCAAGTCTGTAATTTAATTTTTTTTTTTTTATATTTACGAAAAATACTATTTACTTCTTCCTTTTATACTGTCACAATGATTTCAAGTAGATTTTCACTGCTCATTTTACGAAAAAATAGACGCCGATAATGAGAGAGAGAGAGAGAGAGAGAGAGAGAGAGAGAGAGAGAGAGAGAGAGAGAGAGAGAGAGAGAGAGAGAGAGAGAGAGAGGGAGAGTTGAGTATGTAAGGCAGATATTTGATCAGCAATGAAGAAATACTAATATTCATGTACATGCATTAGATAGTAAGTCAAACGTAGAGATATTATGAAAACCGTTAAGGTCACTCTCTACTGCAGATGCCAATGAATAACCAATACAGAAACAGCTCTCTTTCAAAAAATGTTAACTTTGGATAAACTCACAATTTATCAACTTTCTGCGATTCTTCGTCCATATAAAAGCATAAATTGAGTTGTCGATATCTGTAACTGAAAGGTATTAACTGTAATTATATCTGGATTACCCGTCACTGAGAAAAGTGGCATTTTCACAAAAGAGAAAGACCTATATTTATATTAAAAAGAGCGTAAAAAATGCGTCGAAGTTTCTTCGGCGCAATCTAGTTTTCTGTATAGCCACTACAGCGTATAATCAAGGCCAAAGAAAATAGATCTATTATACAAGGCCAAAGAAAATAGATCTATCTTTCGGTGGTCTCGGTATAATGCTGCACGAGCCGCCGCCCGTAAAACTTTAACCACGGTCTGGTGGTGGCCTATCCTATGCCGTTGCCAGAAGCACGATTATGGCTAACTTTAACCTTAAATCAAATAAAAACTACTGAGGCTAGAGGGCTGTAACGTGCTATGTTTGATGATTGGAGGGTGGATGGTCAACATACCAATTTGCTGCCCTCTAGCCTCAGTAGTTTTTAAGATCTGAGGGCGGACAGAATAAAGTGCGGACGGACAGACAAAGCCGGTACAATAGTTTTCTTTTACATAAAAGTAAAAAAGTAATAAAAAAAAAAGAGTTACAAACCAGTAGCACAAAAGACTGAATTCTCCCAGTAGTTCCCCAAACCGGTGGATATAGATGACTTCTTAACACAAGTTTTACAGATGTGGCTTACTTCTGAAAATAAAAACAGTTGAATGTCACAGGTGTGCTACAACCTGTTTTTAGGTCGTAAGTCACAATTGGGCACGACTTGGACCCAAATGTGACGAGTGGGCATGACTTACAACTCAAATGTGACGAATGGGTATGACTTAGACCCAAATGTGACGAATGGGCATGACTTGAAACCCAAATGGGACGAATAAGCATGACTTAGACACAAATGTGATGAATGGGCACGACTTAAAACCCAGATGTGACAAATGGGCATGACTTAGACACTTGGACCCAAATGTGCCGAATGGGCATAGCTCAGACAATCAACCAAAATGTTACAACTGGGTATGACTCAGACATTTAGGCCCAAATGTGATGAATGGGCATGACTTAGGCACACAGACCCAAATGCTACGAATGGGCACGACTCAAAATTACAGACCCAAATGCTACGAAGAGACAATGAAGAAGAGGCAGACTTCCTCTTTGTAGTCCGCAGTCCATCCGGGTGTGATAACAGACGAGCTATAAGTTTTGCCCAAATGCGGGATGGCCCGCCGCTCTGGGCCACTAAATGAGCGTCAAACGAGGTCGTGAGAACTTGTTATGATTATTAATTGGCCGCGGGTGATCTCAAGCGTTGCCCGGCAGATGTGGGTGTGGGTGAGTGTGTGTTACGACTTCAAAATATATGTATGTTTCCGGTAAATGACTGGACGGAGGCTTCATCACGGCTCTTGTCTTTTTAAGGGAGGGTGTCAACTACTCGCGTTTTTTTTCAGATACTTCTTCTGGGGGTGTGTACACACAGATACACACACAAACACACAAACACACACACACACACACACACACATATATATATATATATATATATATATATATATATATATATATATATATATATATATATATATATGTGTATATATATATATATATATATATATATATATATATATATATATATATATATATATATATATATATATATATATATATATATATATATTTACAATGTGTGAGTCAGAATGTTTAACCTCATTATCTAATATTCTGAAATCAAACAAAACGTTAAAAAATATGCTATTCACACACGTATGTACAAAAGTAAATAAATACATACATGCGCACACACACACACACACACACACAATTGTGCGCCTACCTGAATATCTTAAATGCAGAGTTTAGATAAACACAATTTCCGCTTATCTACTTTTCAAGAAATTGGCAGATGGCATTATGAAGTGGCCCTTAAGCTCCATATTTACGTTAAGACTATTTACTCTTCTTAACAACCCGCCCCCCCCCCCCCAATTCTTACCTGACACCAATAAGCACTTCAGTCATTTCAAGTTTTATTCTACAGTAATTAGGGGAATGATGTTAGTCAGTAGTTAGGGGAGATTACGAGGTCTAACCAAACTGAGAGAAGACATAAGGTTTCGGTAGTCTGCAAGTGCTCATATATTTACGTAGGTATTATATATATATACAGTATGTATATGTATATATATATATATATATATATATATATATATATATATATATATATATATATATACTGTACATATATATACTGTACATATATATAAACATATATTACGGGGAATATGTGAAATCCAGGGATTTCACGGAATTCCTAGTGAATTTGCGAAATGAGCAACTCGCTCAGGAACATTTGATCCCCGAGGGCTGGTACTAAACACAGTGAAACAGTGGTTCACCTACACTGTTTCGCCGTGTTTAGTACTAGCCCCTGGGGGGCTTAAATGTATTTCGCCGTGTTTAGTACTAACTCCTGGGGGATCAAAGGTCCCTAAGTGCATTTGATCCCGCCAGGGGCTAGTATTAACACGGAGAAACACATTTGAATGTTCCTAAGCGAGTTGCTCATTTCACAAACTCCCTGCCGATTTCGTGAAATCCCGGGATTTCACATATTCCTTTAACGTATATATATATATATATATATATATATATATATATATATATATATATATATATATATATATATATATGTGTGTGTGTGTGTATGTATGTATGTACTCGTATGTATGTATGTACGTATGTATGTATGTATACAGTGCGTGAGTATAAAGTTTCAAAGCATTCGTCAGAATCAAGTACTGAATCTGCTAAACCAAGGGTCTGTCAAAGTCTACGCTACGGATACTCACGTATATACACCATTCATATATGCGACACACAATCGCATATTGTATAAAGGCATGCATATACAATATTTAATATATATATATATATATATATATATATATATATATATATATATATATATATATATATACATACATACATACACGAATATACAGGCAATAAGCAGGGCACGCAGAAGTCTTAAACACCGACCTATGAAAATTGAACTTTGTCTTAAATACAGACATTGTTCACGAGAGTCAATTTCCAGAAAATGTGTCGACAAATACCGTCTGTATGCCAAGAGGGGTAGAATAGAAATACCTAAATGAGAAAGAAAAAAAAAAGTAAAAATGCGCCGAAGTTTCTTCGAGGCAGTCGAGTTTTCTGTACAGCCGCTACAGCGTATAATCAAGGACACCGAAAATAGATCTATCTTTCGGTGGTCTCGGTATCATGAGCCGTGGCCCATGAAACTTTAACCACGGCCCGGTGGTGGCCTATCCTATACCATTGCCAGGAGCACGATTATGGCTAACTTTAACCTTAAATAAAATTGTTAAAAAACCACTGAGGCTAGAGGGCTGTAATTTGGTGTCTGATGATTGGAGAGTGGATGATCAACATACCAACTTGCAGCCCTCTAGCCTCAGTAGTTTTTAAGATCTGAGGGCGGACAGAAAAAGTGCGGACGGACAGTTAAAACCGGCACAATACTTTCTTTTCAAAAACTAAAATCACTTCAGCAGACGGAGAAGTAAAAAAAATTGAAAAATAAATAAAAAAGAAAGAAATTTGATTCAAAATATAAAATTTAGGCCAAAGGCCAAGCACTTTAAGCATACCTTAGTTTAACCAGGCCACTGAGGAGCTGATTAACAGCTCTCTTAGGGCTGGCCCGAAGGATTAGACTTATTTTACGTGGCTAAGAACCAATTGGTTACCTAGCAACGGGACCTACAGCTTATTGTGGAATCCGAACCACATTATAGCGAGAAATGAATTTCTATCACCAGAAATAAATTCCTCTAATTCTTCATTGGCCGGCCGGCCGGAGACTCGAACTCGGGCCTAGCAGAGTGCTAGCCGACAACTCTACAGACCCGTCCAACGAGGAACTAGGCCAAGCACTAGGACCTATGAGGTCATTGAGCGAAGAAACTGACAGTAAAAGGTTTGCAAGGTGTAACAGGAGGAAAACCTCAAAGCAGTTGCACTACGAAACAATTGTTAGGAGAGGGTTGAGGAAAGTAAGATGGAAGAAAGAGAATATGAATGGATATAAAGTTAAAGGAATGAAAGGGGCCGAAGGAACGCTGCAAAGAAAGTGAAGTAATGCCTGCAGTACACCGCGTGAGGTGCACTGAAGGCACTACCCCGCCATAGTGGGGGAAAAGGAACGTATGTCTACGCTTGAAATATAAAAAAAAAAATACCTGCCCACGGAGGGATGCTGCAATGAACGTAGAGTCTGCAGTTCACCACCTAAGGTGCACTGATGGCACTAAACCCCCATTTCACACGGAAAAAAAAAACATATCTACGTTTGAAACGTAATAAAAAAAAAAAAAAACAGCGTACCTGCCCATGAACGGATGCTGTAAAGAACGTAAAGCCTACAGTACACCGCGTGAGGTGCACTGACGGCACTAACCCCGCCCCCCTTATACGGAAAAAAAAGAAACATATCTACGCTTGAAACGTAAAAAAAAAAATAGCGTACCTGCCCACGAGGGGACGCTGTAAAGAACGTAAAGCCTACAGTTCACCACCTAAGGTGCATTGATGGCAATAACCCGCCCCTCTTATACGGAAAAAAAAAGAAACTATCTACGTTTGAAACGTAAAAAAAAAAAAAAATAAAAAAATAGCGTACCTGCCCACGAAGGGACGCTGCAAAGAACTTGAAGCCTACAGTACACCGCGGGAGGTGCACTGATGGTACTACCACCCATACGGGGAGAAATGAACATATTTCTACGTTTGAAATGTAAAAAAAAAAAAAAAAAAAAGAAGCGTACCTGCCCACACACTACTTGTTCATCGATCCCTCAAGACTAGAAATTTTGTGATCAGCTCGAACACAAATTATGGGGAAAAACAAGACGCCCCATTTTAAAACTTCCTTTTTCAAATGAAGTTTCTGTGATGTGAGCTTAACTTCTGACGTGCTGAGACACCTTGAGAGAAGCGAAGTTCCCCAATTTTTAATTCCCTGTCACTTTTATATTTCCTCTTGGTGGTTTGCGATTACGATGAGTCCCGAGGCATTAGTTTTGGAAAGGCATTCGTTGGTTGTTCGTGGTCACAAGCGTGCGTTTGTGTGTTTGTAATACAGAGAGAGAGAGAGAGAGAGAGAGAGAGAGAGAGAGAGAGAGAGAGAGAGAAGGGTGGAGGAAAACATATCTATCAAACTCTCTAATATATATATATATATATATATATATATATATATATATATATATATATATATATATATATAGAGAGAGAGAGAGAGAGAGAGAGAGAGAGAGAGAGAGAGAGAGAGAGAGAGAGAGAGAGAGAGAATATATATATATATATATATATATATATATATATATATATATATATATATATATATATATATATATATATATATATATATATATATATATATATATATATTACGCACAGCGAGACCAGCATACAGAAGTCATTTATTCTCCAAGGAGTAAACTATGGAATAAGACATTACAGAACGCTTTGGCGAGAATCATTTATGATTATCATCTACCAATGAACAGAAACAAGCACTGAAAATCATAAGACACAAACAAATACTTAATGAAGAAAATAGCACAATCATCATTTAATCTCTTACTTGACTATAAAAAAAAATTCCTCTTGAGTCTACAACCGTTTAGCAGACCGACATTCGTACAGACTAACAGAGAGAGAGAGAGAGAGAGAGAGAGAGAGAGAGAGAGAGAGAGAGAGAGAGAGAGAGAGCCAGCCTGATTGAGTAATTTATGGTTATCAAAACTGTCGTCACAACATTTAGGTTATTGACGCCAGAGAGAGAGAGAGAGAGAGAGAGAGAGAGGCTGACTGACTGATTCATGGTTATTAAAGCTGGCATTACAACATCAAGGTTATTGACGCCAGACGCCAGAGAGAGAGAGAGAGAGAGAGAGAGAGAGAGAGAGAGAGAGAGAGAGAGAGAGAGAGAGAGAGCCTGACTGTTTGATTTATTGTTATTAAAATTGGCGGCACAACATCTAGGTTATTGACGCCAGAGAGAGAGAGAGAGAGAGAGAGAGAGAGAGAGAGAGAGAGAGAGAGAGAGAGAGAGAGAGAGAGACTGATTTATGGTTGTCAAAACTGACGTCACAACATCTAGGTTATTGACGCGAGAGAGAAAGACAGAGAGAGATTGATTTATTGTTATCAAAACTGGCGTCATAACATCTAGGTTATTGACGCCAGAGAGAGAGAGAGAGAGAGAGAGAGAGAGAGAGAGAAGGAGCAATCCGCCTGCAATAGAGCCAATTTGGGTCTCTGAGAATTCCTCAGGCTCCGGGTCATCAAAACCGAACCGAGATAACGAGAGAGCGAAGACCCGCCGATGCACAAATCTTGTCTTCATTAACGGCTTCCGAATCTTTGTTTTCGTTGATTTCAGACGTTTTGGTTATTTTAGCGAGTTCGATTGATTTGGTGAAATCACAATGATCTACGAAAAAGGGGGAAGGAGGAGAAGGAGGGAGAAGGGGGTGGGAGCAGGAGGAGGAGGAGGAGGAGGAGGAGAAATAAAGATAAAATTCTCGTGTGTTTATAATTACTTCTGCGGGAGGAGAAGGGAGGGGATAGAGTGGAGGAGGATGAGGAAGGGAGGTGGAGGGGAAAGGGAGAGGGAGGAGGAGGAGGAGTAGGAAAGGAGGGGGAAGATGAAGACCGAGGAGGAGGAGGAGGAGTAGGAAAGGAGGGGAGGATGAAATCGAGGAGGACGAAGAGGAGGAGGAGGAGGAAGACTCAAGAATAGATTCTCGTGTTTTCTAACTCTCGTGTTTTTGTAATTACTTGGACGGAAAGGAAAAGAAAAGAAAAAACGAAAATCTATTCTTTCATACGTAATCTTTCTATTCTCAAGTTTCTTGCGTTCATTTATTTTTTTTTTTATTTAACTTTGGTAATCTAATGCGATTCTGGAAGGGTGTTATTCCAGTTCCACTTGTTTCGGTGTCTACCAGATTACAAAATTTGTTCAAATGCTGAACATTTAGTCAAGAACGTCGAAACCAATGCACAGCAGGAAGCAAAAAATAACAGTAAAAAATGCGCCGAAGTTTCTTCAGCGCAATCGAGTTTTCTGTAAAGCCGCTACAGCGTATAATCAAATATCTTTCGGTGGTCTCGGTAAAATACTGTATGAGCCGCGCTCCATGAAACTTTAACCACGGCCCGGTGGTGGCCTACCCTATATCGTTGCAAGAAGTACGATTATGGCTAACTTTAACCTTAAATAAGATAAAAACTACTGAGGCTAGAGGGCTACAATTTGGTGTATGGATGATTGGAGGGTGGATGATCAACATGCCAATATACAGCCCTCTAGCCTCAGTGGTTTTTAAGATCTGAGGGCGGACGGAAAAAGTGCGGACGGACAGACAAAGCCGGCACAATAATTTTCTTTTAGAGAAAAAAATCCAACACCGTAATGAACGTACGCATGACGAAAAATGCACATACCCTTCTGCTGTATAGCAGGAATCCACACGCATTCTGCATACATACATATGCGTGCCTGAATGATGAACAAACTAAATTATTCATGAAGCATTAGCTCTGTAAACAAATTGAAAATGAAAAAAGTGCTCTAAAAGATTTTATTAATTTTATCATCACTGTGATTGATTTACACAAACCGTATATAGCAACTTTATATATATGTGTGTATATATATATATATATATATATATATATATATATATATATATATATATATATATATATATATGACATTTTCAATCTATTTGCAAACGTCAACATAAATTGCTCTGAATTATCTAAAGCTCTCCATAAATCATTCAACTAACTAAATGAAGATGGAGCACGAGAAATATATATATATATATATATATATATATATATATATATATATATATATATATATATATATATATATATATATATATATATATATATATATATATATATATATATATATACACAGTATATATATATATATATATATATATATATATATATATATATATATATATATATATATATATATATGTATTTAATAATCACTACTTACAATTATCATGCACGGCGGGGACCAACCCCCGGAAAACCTGTTAGAGAGACAGCAAACGCAATCATTCCTCCTCCTCCTCCTCCTCCTCCTCCTCCTCGCCCTTTTACCCCGTAATATCCTCAAACGGGAGAGAGAGAGAGGGACCTATTAGCCACCGAGGCGGGCTCAAAACAATTAAGAGCATCTACTGTATTACGTACAACCGAAGTCATTCACAACTGAACGACAACGGCAGCGATTCAAACAAGGGAGAAGAAGAAGAAGAAGAAGAAGTAGAAGAAGAAGAAGAAGAAGAAGAAGAAGAAGAAGAAGAAGAAGCGGCAAACTACGAAAAATAAAAATAAAAAACTGCGAAAAAAATAATCGGTACTTCTACCTCCATCCCCGATCAGAAAGAAAGAAGAAGAAGAAGAAGAAGAAGAAGAAGAAGAAGAAGAAGAAGAAGAAGAAGAAGAGGAGGAGGAGGAGGAGGAGGAGGAGGAGGAGGAGGAGGAGGAGGAGGAGGAGGAGGAGGAGGAGGTAAACTACGAAAATAAAGATTAAAAAACTAAGGAGAAAAAAAATAATCGGTAATTCTACCTCCATCCCCGATCAGAAAGAAAGAAGAATTCAAAAAAAAAGAAGAAGCGGCGGCAAACTACGAAAATAAGAATAAAAAAAACTAGGAAAAAAAAATAGGGACGGGTCGTGAGTTTCGCGTAAGCGGCTGCCAGCTAATTGGCCGTTTGAATGACACCCCAATTAAAAATTCACTATTTTCCGGACCCTCGACTAAATGAAAGCATTAGTGGCCACCCAGCTCCACATTACAATGAAAGTTGAATGTTGTGTCGCCCGAGTGACTGGGCCTCAGGATCGTCCTTATGAACATAGTATATATACTCACGCCCAGCGTAATATTTAATAGGTTCGACCTGGGCCCCTTACCCCTTTCCCCCTTTCCCTTGCCCCCTCCCCTCCCCTACCCTCTTCCCCCTTCCCTTCCCTTCCCTTCCCCTCTTCTCACCCCTTCCCTCCTCCTTTCCTTCTCCTCTCCTCACCCATTCCCCTCTCCTCACCCATTCCCCTCTCTTCACCCCTTCCCTCCCCTACCCTCTTCCCTCTCCTCCTTTCCCTTCCCCTCTCCTCACCCCTTCCCTTCCCCCCCTTGCCCCACAACCTCCCCTTCCCCTGACTCCCTCTCCCCCTTTCCTTCCCCTCTCCTCATCCCTTCGCTTTTCTTCCCCTGCCCCACAACCCCCTCCCCATGACTCCCTCTCCCCCTTCCCTTCCCCTCTCCTCACCCCTTCCCTTCTCTTCCCTTCCCTTCCCCTGCCCCAGAACCCCTTCCCCTGACTCCTCCCCTTTCCCTTCCCTCCCCGTCCCACAGCCCCCTTCCCTTCCCTCCCTGCTGTCCCACAACCCCCTTCCCCTCGCCTCACCCCTTCCCTTCCCTTCCCCTCTCCTCACCCCTTCCCTTCCCTACCCCTGCCCCACAACAACCCTCCTTCCCCTGACTCCATCTCCCCCCGTTCCGTTTCCCTCTCTCACCCCTTCCCTTCCCTCCCCACCCCACAACCACCTCCTTCCCCTGACTCCGCGTTTGGCCAGTAATGACAAAAATAATTCGCGCAGTGATGGACTTGATATGACGCTCATTTTATTCTTTTCCTATTTTTTCCAAGTTTAGTTTTTTTTTAATTCTCTCTTTTTGTGTGTGTCTCTTTCCCGTCACTTAAAAAGGGGGGAAGAGATGGGGGGGTGTGTGAGAGAGAGAGAGAGAGGCTGGTGGGTGGGGGGTACGACCGGCAAGCCTGTGTTGAAAGCTTTCTGCTTTTCAATACTTGCATATTTCAGATGAAACTGGACGTTTCCAAATACCATTCCATACTTTTTCTCTCTCACTTTCCCACTCTCTCTCTCTCTCTTTTACTTTCGATCATTCAGCGCTGCCAGCTGAAAGCTAAATACTATTTTACGCCATGACAAAACGAAATAAGGCCGACAACGCGAAGTTCAGCGCAAAAATGAGATTTATAATAATAATTCAGTGACCGGACGCGGGTGACACGTAATTCGCATTTATCTCGCAATGTAGGTTTTGCATAAAACATGCATCTAAAGGATTGTTTGCCCATCGCTCTTACGTTCTAGGTCACCCGTAAGGGTCAACAGAAGCAAGGCACTGCTCAGTTCAAGTAGATAAAATCTTTATTATGATTTATTTTGCTTAATGAGAAGCACGGAAGCATGGCACTGCTCGGCCAAGTCTATGAAATATACTGAAAAAATAATAATAATAATTTACTTTACATAACACAAATGGCTATTTACAATGATATCTACTGAAATAATAATAATAATAATAATAATAATAATAATAATAATAATAATAATAATAATAATAATAATTTTCTTTACATAACACAAATTACTATTTACATTTTGAAAATATGCGACCTTAAATAGTAGCATTGTGCACTGTTGCTATTGATACTATCATTACAAATTTATCAGAGGAAAAGTAGGGATATAATTATTAGAACTGGTGTTTACCGAAATATTCACTCTAAAGCTCAGTCTCCCTAAGGACGTTGTGCAATTAGAACCTCAAAAGTTCAGGCGAAGATGCAATGCATTACTGTCCTAGAAGAATTTATTTTGTATTTTAATCTTTCATATTTTTACCTAATTATTTATTAAATTGTTCATTTGTCCCCTTTTTCTTTGTAACAACTGATCTCTTCTTTCTGTATTTCTTATTATCTTCTATAATTTCTTTCAAATGAGCACCCCCAATACAATTTTCCTTGTATCTTAATAATTTACTCACAGTTTTTCTATGTATTAATTTGTTAATTTAT
The DNA here is from genome assembly GCF_040412425.1 of Macrobrachium rosenbergii. Lineage (NCBI taxonomy): Eukaryota > Metazoa > Arthropoda > Malacostraca > Decapoda > Palaemonidae > Macrobrachium > Macrobrachium rosenbergii. The sequence continues at coordinate 33,279,211 of NC_089784.1, forward strand.
TTTTTTCTTTTGTAATAACTGATCTTTTCCTACTGTATTTCCTTTGATCTTCTGTAACTTCTTTCAAATGAGCACCATAATCTTTGGAAGCTTGAATTTCAAGTCAATGGCCCCTCAGGTAGGTTTGTTCCATACGAATAGGGTTCATCTTCTGAATAATAATAATAATAATAATAATAATAATAATAATAATAATAATAATAATAATAATAATAATAATAATAATAATAATAATAATAATAATGGCAGGCTTGTTCCATACGAATAGGGGTCATCTTCTGAATAATAATAATAATAATAATAATAATAATAATAATAATAATAATAATAATAATAATAATAATAATAATAATATGAGCAGGAAGAAGATCCTCCTTGAGGTAAGTTTTGTTGAATAAAATGGCTGCATTAAGCGAATTGATTCTATAGTGAGTTTTCTCAGTTCTTAAAATTTTTTTTCCTGCGCACCCCCTATTGGTCAATAATTGGCCAATGTTCATATTTCGATGAACATTGGCCAATTATTGACCAATACTGATGTGCAGGAAAAGCTTTATTATAAAATCAATTCGTATAATGCAACCATTTTATTCAACAAAATAATAATAATAATAATAAGAAGAAGAAGAAGAAGAAGAAGAAGAAGAAGAAGAAGAAGAAGAAGAAGAAGAAGAAGAAGAAGAAGAAGAAGAAGAAGAAGTACCTGAATGTGTACTATTTCTATTGCTACTATTACAATTATATCAGAGAAAAATACTTAGATCTGGTGTTAATCCAAATCAGTGTTTCTTAACCTGGGGTGCCAAAATCAATTTAGAGAGTGCTGGAAATGCAGTACAGTGGAAAATGAAAACTACCTCAAAATCAAAATATAATAATAATAATAATAATAATAATAATAATAATAATAATAATAATAATAATAATAATAATAATAATAATATTCTTATTATTATATTATATATAGGTGCTGGACTTTGAAGCCTTACTACAGGGGGTGCTGAGGTCAGAAAAAGGTTAAGAGACACTGATCTAAACGAATTTCAAGTTGGTTTCACTCAAACAACACTTGATATCAAAACACCATTTCCGCGAATAACGTTCAACAGATGAAACTCGTAAATGAGAAAAGTTTGATTGTTATCACTTTGGGATAACTTGTGTAGTTTTAAAAAGTATATCTGGCTTTTAAATTAGATGAGAATGAAAACGAAAGATAATCTTCTGAGCATTGTTTCGTCCAAGATTTCTTATGCATGTCGAAGAGTACTGACGAGAGATGTGTAATGTGGTATGTAAAGTCCTTAGAGTTTATCATATCACTGCCCTTGGAGACAAAATAAGAGCATGTGTAAAAGACAAAATATTATTATTATTATTATTATTATTATTATTATTATTATTATTATTATTATTATTATTATTATTATTATTACTAAGAATATGAACCCTATTCATATGGAATAATCCCACAGGGGTCACTGCCTTTAAATTCAAGCTTCCTAAGAAATGGTGTTCATTTGAGAGAATACAAAATAAGAGCATGTGTAAAAGACATTATTATTATTATTATTACTATTATTATTATTAAGAATATGAACCCTATTTCATGTGGAACAAGCCCACAGGAGCCATTGCCTTTAAATTCAAGTTTCCAAAAGAATATGGTGTCCATTTGAATGAAGGAACAGTAGGTAATGGGAGATACAGAGAGAGAGAGAGAGAGAGAGAAAAGAGGAGTTATTAGAAAAGAACAAATAAATTCCTCGCTACAGGAAATAAGAGAATGTAGAATTGCGACGAAAATAGAAATAAAGAAATGAAATAGCCCAGACCACCATTTCTTTTTTTCTTTGCGTCGCTAATACATACAAATGGAAACCCAAACGCTTCCTATAGAAATTTCTACGGCTTCGCAACAAAAACAGGCAAAATAAATAGGACTCCAAAAATACAGCAATACAGAGCGAATTAAATGTTCGCAGATATGAACGGATGCCATGAAATAACCCAGGCCAAAAAAAAAACTAAAAAAAAAGAGAGAAGAAGAATATGTACGCTAATAGAAAAAGATAAACGAAAAACGGGCCAGAAATTCTCTCACACAAACATAGAGCCTCTCTCTCTCTCTCTCTCTCTCTCTCTCTCACGCCGAGGTAAAAAAAAATAAGATATAAAAAACACAAAAAAAACTCTGCCAAAATTCGAAATTCTTTAGTCCGACGAAAAATCGCCCCTGATCGCGGATGGCATCAACCCACTTGTGATTGAGTGCCGAATCGGCCCATCAAAACTATTAAGGGATTAAGGAGCGCAAACACTCGTTAGCAAAATCATCAACGCGGAAAAGGGTCGTATCGCCATTAAACTAAAATCTAAGCTACAAATTCATTGTGAGCCTTCAGATTTTTTCTCCATTTTTTCCAACCGAAGGGAGGAGAGGGGCAGGGAGGAGGAGAGGGGAAAAGAGAGGGGAGGAGAGGGGGGACTAGGAAAATAGTCTGGGAAGGGGTAGGGGTATGGGTGGTTCTCTCTCTCTCTCTCTCTCTCTCTCTCTCTCTCTCTCTCTCTCTCTCTCTCTCTTCTTTAATGCATGTCAAGAGCTCAGGTGTTTTCATACCTGGTCGTATAAATTGACGGTTTAATTGGTTCTGCTCACTTTCGGGCATTAAGACACGTACAAAATAATCATAGTGTATAACACATACACACACACACACACACACACACACACACATATATATATATATATATATATATATATATATATATATATATATATATATATATATATATATATATATATATATAGATATAGATACAGATATAGATATAGATATATATATACTGTATATATATATATATATATATAGATAGATAGATAGATAGATACAGATATACATACTGCCTTTGCATGTGCGTGTACGTGTGTGTGTGTGTGTGTAAGGATCCTAAAACAAAGAACTAACCTACCCATTTAAAACTACCAGATAATCGTACAAAAAAATAGCCTAATAATTGAGGCGAAAACAATAACATCTCCCCTCTCCTCCCATCCCTTCCCCTCCCCACCCTTCCCCTCCCGTCCCCTCCCCTTCATTTGGCATTCTACTTCTCCTCCGGATCCCAGACATGACTAACAAATGACACTTTCAAAAAACCCAATTACAAAGAAACCGTCTTCGGGAGAAGTCGCGTCTACCGACACACAAACATTACTACAATTAGAAGCGAATTCGCTCGGGGTCGGAATACGGGAGGGGGAGAGGGGGGAGGAGGGGAATGGGAGAGGGAGGGGTGAGAGAGGAAGAGGGACCAGGCAGTGATGGGGTGGGAGAGGGAGAGTGAGGGACCAGGTAAAAGGAGGGAGATGGAAGGGGAAGGGGGAGGGGGAGGGGTGAGAGGAAGGGAGACCAGGTAAGAGGAGGGGGAGAGGGAAGGGGGAAGGGGGAGAGGGTGAGAGAGGGGGAGACCAGGTAGGAGAAAAAAGGGGAGGGCAGGGTTGGGAGTGGGAGAGAGTGGGACCAGGTAAGAGGAAAGGGAGAGGGAAGGGTGTCAAGAAATTCCTTCTTCTATACTCTTTTGCTCCCTTTCATCTTCTTCTTCTTCTTCTTCTTCTTCTTCTTCTTCTTCTTCTTTATTAATATTTTCAATTAGCGAAAAAGGCGGATAGGACAGATTAGGCAAGAAGCCCCGTGTATTAACAAAGTTTAGCGTCGCGGCAAAAATGAGGATGTCTGTTCAAGGGGCGTCCCTTGGGACGACGAAGAAGATCCTCCACGTTGAAGGTTTTCGGGAGGGACTTGGGGGGGAGGAGGGAAGGGGAAGGAGAGGGTAGGGGAGGAGGAGGGGAGATGGGGGCCACGTTGCCTATCGCAATTTTGATTTGATATCTGCGGGCAATTAGTTGTTGAGTCCTCCGCCATAATGGCTTTCTCTCATATGGCCTGGAGATTTCTCTAATGAGTTTTGCTCTTGTTTCTTTCGTATGGTCTTCTTTTGATGGGCGCCATTCTACTAAGCTTAACCCCTAGCCCCCCTCCCCCGCCCCCCCAAGTAGCTGTGGATAGCACTGAGACGTCAAAGCGATATCCAGACCAAACGTTATTGATGAACCTGGGAATCTTATTGCAATGTATTTCTGTGACCTCTAACAGAACCAGAACAAACACTAAATGCGCAAGCATGTATATATGTATGTACGACATTATAAATACCGACTTCACAGTTATTCCCTTTATGTATTATAATTCCTTAAATATGAAGTTAATTTTTCTAAAGTTACTAATAATATTATGCTCGTTCCGACATAACAAAGAGGTTAATGATAATTTCAACTTTTCATTTTATTATTCTCGGTTGTCTTTATCAAAAAATAAAAATTGATTTTTTTTTTTCGCCAGTATGTCCTCATGTGCTTTGAGACGGGATTTCTTTTATTATTATTATTATTATTATTATTATTATTATTATTATTATTATTATTATTATTATTATTATTATTATTATTATTATTATTATTATTATTATATATATAAATACATACATATATATACTGTATATGACTATAATCACTTTTTTACGTGATTCATCTATTACGCATCTTTTATTTTTTTTTTAAAAGTGGTAATGTGTGATATCACAAAATAAACAAATAACATTCCTTCATTAACACCAGGTAAAAATTCAGTCTTAATTGCGATAAACATCAAATCAAGAAGCGTTGGAGATATTGTTTTGACTGATTGTCGGAGATAGAAATTGTCGAAAATTTGTAAAACAGGATAAAATAAAATAAAAATACATAAAAACTGTCGAAAAGTTTATAAACAGGATAAAATATAAAAAAAAACATAAACACCGACACGAAATCTTTAAAATAAAAATGGAGTATGGAAACTGATCAGCAAAATGGAATTCCGCAAAAATTCAATAGACGAGTTGTGGGGTAAGGGGGGAGGGATTGTGATGGGTGAGAGGGTAGGAGGGAGGATTGTGGGGGTGGGGTGGCTGTGATGGGGGGAAGCACTGTGGGAGTGGGGTGAGGGAATTGTGGAAGTAGAGCGTGGAGGGGTGAGAGGGAAGGGGGAAGATGATGATCCCAATGGAAGATGCCTGTGGGGGGGGGAGAGAATTGTAGGAATGGGGAGAGGATTGTGGGAGTGGGGAGAGGGCTGTGGGAGTAAGGAAGGGAACTGTGGGAGTAGGGCAGGGAGAATGGGAAAGGGGGAGGGGGGTTGGGGCGGAAGATGATGATCCCAACCAATAATACTTGGAGCAAGTTGTCCCCCCAGCGGGATCCCAGCAGTCTTTGATGACGTAATTGGGGTGCTCATTAAGCCACCGGGTAGAATTATGACCGACTATATCTTACACGTGAAGGGTGTTGAAGCTGATATATACATCTGTTCGGCGCTTTCTCCGCCTTCATAAATTACTGTGACGGCCGGCGATCATCGCCTAATGGCGGCGTTACATTCAAAATGGGGCAAAATTAAACAACGGGTGGAGGGGAGGGGAGGGGAGGTTGGCAAAATTGGTCCTTTTCCAGGGGGCGGTGAAGGATTCGGACGCAACGGAAAAATGAAAGCTTTAGGATGGGGGATTTTGTATTCTGAAAAAATGACAAAAGTTATTTTTGTAATTTGCAAAAAATGAAAGCTTTAGGATGGGGATTTTGTATTCTGAAAAAATGAAAAAAAAAAATTTTGTAATTTACAAAAACTTAAAGCTCTAGGATGGAGAGTTTGTATTCTGAAAAAACGACAAAAATTATTTTTGCCATTTACAAAAATCTAAAAACACGAATTCAGTCAATACAGAAAACGATTCTGAATTTTAAACGAAGGGTACCAACCTGAAATCTTTCAGTAAACCTTCACAAAAACAAAAACGAAAAATAACAAAAATAGAAAATAAAAGCTTCTGATGTCGCTAAGCACAGTCCTCTATAGGACTCTTATTGAATTGGTGGTTAATCCCTCTTAGACTCCCAGAGGATGTCGAGCAATTGGAACTTCAGAAGTTCAAGTGAAAATGCAATGCACTGCTACCCTAATACTATTCTCCTTTCATTTCAATACATTTTTATCTATTTGTTAATTCATTTTTTTAATAAGTGAGTGGGATCTCTTCTTTCAGTATTTCCCTTTACCTCCTCTTACTTCTTCCTAATGAACATCAAATTCTTCGGAAGTTTGAATTTCAAGTCAATGGCCCCTTTGGTGAGCTTATTCCATATGAATAGGTTTCATCTTCTGAATAATAATAATAATAATAATAATAATAATAATAATAATAATAATAATAATAATAATAATAATAATAATAATAATAATAGTTTAGCTTGAAGTTAATCCTTCTCTGTCAGATATACAAGAAATTATAGAACTCGGTAATTATCGATCGCACGTCTTGGAAAATTCCACAAATATGCATATAGTCATACATATTCATATAATATCTGTCACTGAAATATTTAACTGGTTTTACTTGAATAATGTGCACAACACATGCATGAATGCGTTGACAAAAAATCAGACCCAGACAAGTACAAGATAAATATACAAATAAAATATTTATGTTCGTGTATACATATATATATATATATATATATATATATATATATATATATATATATATATATATATATATATATATATATATAATATATATATATGTATATATATAATAAATATACACACACACACACACACACACACACACACACACACATATATATATATATATATATATATATATATATATATATATATATATATATATATATATATATATATATATATAAAAAATTTTAAGAAATAGAGAAATTATCTATTTCTTATAAGTTTGATTTGTGTTTACTAACACAAAAATACAATACAAAAGCCTCTACCAGGAAAAAACATCTTGAACCTACGAACTCGCGCAGTACAAAAAGATCTGATGTAAGTAATAATGGAAGCAATAGCAATATTACTTATACTTATCTTCATATTAATACTGAAAGCAATGACGTTCACATTGGCGTCAGCTGTAAAGACTGACAGCAGACGAGGTTGACACCACTAAAGACTGAAAGCAGTACAGACTGACAGCAATATAAATTGACAGCATAAAAACTGACAGCAGGAAAGACTGACAGTCATAAAGACAGACGGCAGTAAAGACTGACAGCAGTAAAGACTGACATTCATAGACAGACAGCAGTAAAGACTGACAGCAGTAGAGACTGACAGCAGTAGAGACTGACAGCAGTAGAGACTGACAGCAGTTGAGACTGACAGGAGTAAAGACTGACAGCAGTAAAGACTGACAGCAATAAAGACTGACAGCAGTAAAGACTGACAGCAAAAAAAGAATGGCGTCAGTAAAGACTGACAGCAGTAGAGACTGACAGGAGTAAAGACTGAAAGCAGTAAAGACTGACAACAATAATGACTGACAGCAGTAAAGACTGTCAGCAGTAGAGACTGACAGCATTAACGGCTGACAGCAGTAAAGACTGACAACAGTAAAGACTGACAGCAGTAAAGACCTTTTATCTGTCACACCGACTTTAAATCATAAGTCTTTGCTGACTGTCTTCAATGCTGTAAAAGTCTCTACAGCTGTCAGTCTCTACCGCTGTCAGTAAAGACTGACAGCAAAGCTTACGATTTAAAATCACTGCAACAGACAAAAGGTCTTTCCTGCTAGAAGTCTCTACTGCTGTCAGTAAAGACTGACAGCAGTACACAGACAGACAGCGATGCAACAGACAAACGGTGACCACTGACAGGAGCGACTCTGTAAACAGAAGCACAAGTTAACCTGGACGAGACATCGGCAAAAAAAAAAAAGAAAAAAAAATCAGGAAGAGGATTGCAGGAGAGAAAAAAAAATATGCCGGGCACCATGTGGAATCCTACTACAGCAACGCAGGCAACAGATTTCTTTTCGCTGGAAAATGAAGAGAGTTCACTTAAAAAAGAAAAAACTGAAACCCGGTTTTGTAGGAAGAGGGATTTCAACCGACGCTGGATGTTGTTCAATTTGCATTTTGCCAATGAATGCTGTTTCGGTTTTGCAATGCAAGCAGTACTCAACAATGCAATGGGGTGAACATTACATCGCATATTACTATCTACTCATACCTAGTAATATATCTGTATAAATAATCAAACAAGTAAAAATTGCGCCGAAGTTTCTTCAGCGCAATCGAGTTTTCTGTTCAGCGTATAATCAAGGCCACTGAAAACAGATCTACCTTTCGGTGTTCTAGGTATAATGCTGTATGAGTTGCTGCCCATGAAACTTTAACCACGGCCCGGTGGTGGCCTGTCCAATATCGTTGCCAGACCCACGATTATAGCTAACTTTAACCTTAAATAAAATAAAAACTAATGAGGCTAGAAGGCTGCAATTTGGTATGTTTGATGATTGGGGGGTGGATGATCAACATACCAATTTGCAGCCCTCTAGCCTCGGTAGTTTTTAAGATCTGAGGGCGGACAGAATAAAGTGCGGACGGACAGAAAAAGCCGTCACAATAGTTTTCTTTTACAGAAAACTAAAAATTGCGTCGAGATATCTCATATCAATTTTACCTGACTGTCTCTATAGAAAATATTTTTTCATTCAGTCTAATAGCGCAGATGTTATGAGCTACTACTGAGTTTTCCTTTTAGTCCAATAGCGCAGTTGCTAATAGTTTCTATTAGGTTTAACTTTTAGTCCAATCGCGTAGCTGCTAATAGATTCTATTGCGTTTCCATTACATCTAATAATTTCTATTAGGTTTTGCTTTTAGTCCATTAGCGTTAATAGCTTCTATAAGGTTTTCTTTTTAGACCAATAGCGCAGCTGCTAATAACTTCTATTAGGTTTGCCTTACAGTCCAATAGCGCAGCTGCAAATTGCTTCTATCGGGTTTTCATTCTAGTCAAAAGCGCAGCTGCTAATAGCATTTTTTAAGTTTCCCTTTTAGTCCAGTAGCGCAGCTGCTAATAGCTTCTATTAGGTTTCCCTCTTAGTCCAATAGCGCAGCTGCTAACAGCTTCGATTAGGTTTTCCTTATATATCAATAGCGCAGCTGCTAATAGCTTTTGTTAGATTTCTTTTTCATTGCCAAGCGCTGCTGCAGAGAGAGAGAGAGAGAGAGAGAGAGAGAGAGAGCTATATAGTAATTAAATAGACATTACCAAAATTATTTAGATGAGCCACAAGATGACTATTGCTGGATTAAATATTCGAGAATTGTGGCTTCATGAAGTTTTTTTTTTATAGAAGGACGAGAAAACGAAAAAAAACGAATATTGCACAAATTAAATCAACATCAAATAAAAACAATTAAAAAAATACGCCTAAGTTTCTTCGGCGCAACCGAGTTTTCTGTAAAGCGTATAATCAAGGCCACCGAAAATAGATCTATCTTTCGTGGTGGCCTATCCTATATCGTTGCCAAAAGCACGAGTATGACTAACTTTAACCGTAAATGAAAAAAAAAATTACTGAGGCTTGAGGGCTGTAATTTGGTTGTTTGATGATTGGAGGGTGGATGATCAACATGCCAATTTGCAGCCCTCTAGCCTCAGTAGTTTTTAAGATCTGAGGGCGGACAGAAAAAGTGCAGACAGCAAAAAGTGCGGACGGACAGACATAGCCGGCACAATAGTTTTCTTTTACAGAAAACTAAAATGTACGAGGTGACGCGAATTGTCGCAAACATTTCGAAAGAGGCAAAAAAAAAGGGGGGGGAGGGGCCCCCCTGGCGAAAGCGAATTGATGGCCCCCATCACCGGGCGCCCAGAGAACCCACTCACCCCCACCCCCACCCCTCCTTCTCCTCCCCCTTCCTCTTCCGCTCACTCCTTTTCCGCAGCCCACCGAATGGACGGCTGTCCACAGTCGAATTATTTATACCTGGCGGCTTTCACCTCAATACTTCGACATAAACCACCGCCAACCCCCCTCCCCCAACCCCATTACGGGGTGGGTGTACAGAGGAGGGGGGAGGGGACAAGCGTCTTAATTAAGTCGTCCGCCGTTCCCAGGCCGCTCCGGAAGTGGCATGTAAGCTGTCAAGTCGTAAGGAATAAAAGTGTTTGCATTCGTCAACTTCTGACGGGCGTGCCATGATGGCGTCCTCGTCGTCGCGTCTTGTCCTGGTGGGTTGAATTTCACACGGTTCACTTTCCTGTCTTGCTCCTCGGAGAAGCTCATTCATTCGAATTACAGAGTTGAAGAAAAATGGACGCTATAACTCTTTGCAGAATGTAAACGAGTTATCATTCACTGTAATTATTATTATTATTATTATTACTATTATTATTATTATTATTATTATTATTATTATTATTATTATTATTATTATTGATGAAACCTATTCACATGGAACAAACATACCAAAGGGGCCACTGACTTGAAATTAAAGCTTCCAAGGAATAATGTTGGTTTCAACCTCCCACCGCAGACAGCGCCCCCTAAGCACTGCAGCAGTGACTGATCATGATACAGAGCCTGTGATTTTTCATCTCCCTGGGGGAGACGCGAACCCGCGACCTCTGAGTGGCATGCTACGACACTAAGCACTATACCAGAGGACCAGAATAATAATAATAATAATAATAATAATAATAATAATAATAATAATAATAATAATAATAATAATGTTCAAGTGTGATGGCCAAAATAGATACAAGCAAATAATAATAATAATAATAATAATAATAATAATAATAATGTTCAAATAGGATGGCCAAAACAGACAAATAACGGTTAATAACGATATCTACGAAGTCGAGAGAAACCTTTGAACTGAACTGAATTGAATACAGAATTTAGGCTAAAGGCCAAGCACCGGGACCTATGAGATCATTCAGCGTTGAAATGGAAATTGACAGTAAAAGGTCTGAAAGGCGTGACAGGAGGAAAACCTCAAAGCAGTTGCATTATGAATCAATTGTTAGAGAGGGTGGAAAGTCAGATGGAAGAAAGAGTAAGAACGGCGGTACAGTAAAAGGAATGAAAGGGGTTGCAGCTAGGGGCCGAAGGGACGCTCCAAAGAACCTTAAGTAATGCCTACAGTGCACCGCGTGAGGTGCGCTGACGGCACTAACCCCCTACGGGAGAGAAACCTTTGGAAAAAGAGGATTCAGAAATGAGACGTCGCCAAGAAACGCGCAAAGGTTCCTCTCATCCAACAGTCGAAAGCTTCAGTATTTATAAAAGTTTTTCGAGAGTCAAAAAGACCACAAGAATACCAGTTACTTGAGTAACAAGTCTTGTATTATCAGTAAAACCACAGGCGTTTTCTAAAAAAAAAACACAAGTAAAAAATATGCCGAAGTTTTTTCGGCGCAATCGAGTTTTCTGTACAGCCGCTAGAGCGCACTATAATCAAGGCCACCGAAAATATATCTATCTTTCGGTGGTCTCGGTATAATGTTTTATGAGTCGTGGCCCATGGAACTTTCAGCCACGGCCCGGTGGTGGCCTGTCCTATATCGTTGCCAGACGCACGATCATGGCTGACTTTAATTAACCTTTAATAAAATAAAAACTACTGAGGTTAGAGCTGCAATTTGGTATGTTTGATCATTGGAAGGTGGATGATCAACATACCAATTTTCAGCCCTCTAGCCTCAGTAGTTTTTAAGATCTGAGGGCGGACAGAAAAGTGTGGACGGACAGACAAAGCCGGCACAAGAGTTTTCTCTTACAGAAAACTAAAAATGGGAAAAGTGACAAAAAAAAAAAACACTAACAAAGAAGTGAGATAATAGAAAATGATCACCCTTTTTTTTTTCTGAAAAAAAAAAGTCTACCTCACAGATGATGTTAGGAAAGGAAGAAGGAGGCTCATTACAATAATCACAATAACTGAGCTCTAAAACATTCATTCGTAACAACTGTAAATTGATCTGTGTCGTGATTGGTCAAGATTCGTGAGAGTCTGGAATATCGTCAATTCCTGCAGGGTGGAATTCTCAATTCATGTCCCCCGAACTCTGTCTACAAGCATGAAATTTTCTTATACAAGGACTGAAGTAATATAAATTTCCTCTTGAACTGAGCTGAATTGAACATAGACATTAGGCCAAAGGCCAAGCACTGGGACCTATGAGGTCATTCAGCGCTGAAACGGAAATTGACAGTATAAGATTTGAAAGGTGTAACAGGAGGAAAACCTCGCAGTTGCACTATGGATCAATTGTTAAGAGAGGGTGGAAAGTAAGATGGAGGAAAGAGAATATGAAAGGAGGCACAGTAAAATGAACGGAAGGGGTTGCAGCTATGGGCCGAGGGGACGTAGCAAAGAACCTTAAGTAATGCCTACAGTGTGCCGCATTGAGGTGCACTGACGGCACTACCCCTTAAGTCAAGACTAGGGTAAAAATAAATTAAGTTTGCAATTTACCATGAGAACAAAAATAAATAAAATGTATCCTGTAATTGACATGAAATAACACAAGCCAAGTATACAAGGATGCATTAAAAAACTTTCTGCATTTATGTGCATAAACAGTCATTAGCATACGAACAAGATCAATATTACATTGCAAATACTGTCACGTTATGTTCTGCAGAGACTTATGTAACGCCATTCACGGTAATACGATACATTTAAGCTTTAGAGTCACCTCTATGGTGCTTCATGTTGCTCTTCCATAAGCTTTCCCTTAGTCACAGATATCTCTCTAGCTTGCATTATTTGTGTGTTCTGTTATATCATCTGAATATCTCGTTACAGATGTAATTCTGATGTGCATGTGAACTGTATATCCTTCAGCTCTCCTGTACCCACACACACACACACATACATAATACATACATACATACATACATATATACATATATATGTATATACACTAAAATATAAAATATATATATATATATATATATATATATATATATATATATATATATATATATATATATATATATATATAAACAATTAACTGAAGAAGCGATTCAAAATCTGTATTTTGAAATCACCAAAGAAAACGAGAGCCATTCTTCTTAAAACTCTACAAGTTGGTTACATCTCGAAAATGCCCCAAAGAATACCTATACAACCATCATCCTCCACAACGCTTTCGGAGGCGCCCAAAATAAAAACTCCCTCCCACCTCCCCACCTTCCCCCCTCCCCTACCCCCGGGACCGCTCCCCACCCACGCCCCCCAACAGGGAAACTAAACGACTGAAAAGTAATCAACACATCACCATACGCTGTCTTGTCTTACGATAGTGAAAAACGACGATATTTGTCATAATTACGAAAGCTCTCGACGCTTCGCATATGGAGACACCCTCCCATTCGGGCATCAAGGCATGAAGATTCTATTATAACTTATCTGGCGCCACTGACAGTGCTCAGAAACAGACTTGCTTTTAGCACTCTCCAGTTTACTGTATAAAAGAACCGATAAAATGAATTTCAATGAAATAACACAGTCGTTGAAATCAGTTGCAAACAACTGAATTAATGAACTTTATTGGAAACAAATGACTGAATCGTTAAAATCAATTGAAAACAACTAACTGAATCTATATAATCAGTTGCAGACAAATAGCTGAGCGAGTTCAACTAGAGATAACTGAATAAATGAAATCAATGGCAAACAAATAACTGAACTGACGAGCTAAATTGCACACAAATAACTGAATCGATAAAATCAATTGCAAACAAACAACTGAATCCGTTTAAAGAAATATCTGAACTGACTAAATCAATTGCAAACAAATAACTGAATCGATGAACTTAATTACAAAAGAATAGTATACAGCTAAATTGACGAAATCAATTGAAAACAAATAACTGTCACTAAAATCAATTGCAAAAAAATATTTAATTGATGAAACCACTTGCAAATAATTGAATTAATGAATTCAATTGCAAATAAATGTCACTAAAATCAATTGCAAACAAATAACTGAACTGGTGAACTAAATTGCAAACAAATAATTGAATTGAAGAAATCTATTGTAAAAAAATAACTGAATCGAGATTCATTGGAAACAAATATCTGAATCAAAAAAATCAATTGCAAACAAATGAACGAATCAACGAAGGTATTACAAACAAATAACTGAATCGACGAAACCAACTGCAAACAGTTACAAAATATAACCGAATGGACGAAATAAATTGCAAACGAATAATGTAATCAATGAAATCATTTGCAAAGAAAGCTTCTCCTATGTTGACTGATTCTGCAAGGTTGGCATCGCTATTCATCACCAGAGTTTACATCAATAACAAATAGCAAATAGTATTCTTTGTAAACTCGAAATAACTTTATAAACTTACTTATTTACCATATAATAATAATAATAATAATAATAATAATAATAATAATAATAATAATAATAATAATAATAATAATAAATTCAGGCAGCTGCTTTGTAATTTACCTAGTGAAACAAAGAAACTTATACGCCAAGTTCAGAAGGCGCAATATAAGCTCAAAGTCATAATAATAATAATAATAATAATAATAATAATAATAATAATAATAATAATAATAATAATAATAATAATAATAATAATAATAATACCGAAACGTCAAGGAATAAATGAACTTTGGACAGCAGTTATATAATTTACCTGCTACTGAAGAAATTTATTTGAGAGCTTGAGAAACTGCATCTAGACAGCCATTCTTTTTCCATGAAGTTTGTTTGAAAGAGGGCCTTCTTCCGAGATAATAATAATAATAATAATAATAATAATAATAATAATAATAATAATAATAATAATAATAATAATAATAATAATAATTTTATTCTAAGCTTTATTTCGCATAAAAATACATTAGTGTGAATTTCGTACATGGAGCTGAAATACAAAATAAGTAAAATCCTCTTAAAGGTAGATATAATAATAATAATAATAATAATAATAATAATAATAATAATAATAATAATAATAATAATAATAATAATAATAATAATAATAATAGTAATAATAATAATAATATATGACTTATTCCACATGGAATACTCTGGTGTGAATTCCATACACGGAGGTGAAATACCTAAAATCCTATTAAAAGCAGATAAAAAAATACTTGACGGAATAATAATATAATAATAATAATAATAATAATAATAATAATAATAATAATAATAATAATAATAATAAATATTTTACCTCTCATAAAATATACCAGTGTGAGTTTCGTACATGTAGTAGAACTGTAATACATAAAATACTAAAATCCTCTTAAAAGTAGATAACAATACTTAACGGAATAATAATAATAATAATAATAATAATAATAATAATAATAATAATAATAATAATAATAATAATAATAATAATGAGAAACAAATCCACAGTTATGTTTAGGGGGTAAAAATATATTCAAAAATAAATCTATATAAATATTTGCACCCACATATATTTGTGGATTTGTTTCTTCATTTCAAGGCTCATGCTACTATAAGTATTTTACATTAATAATAATAATAATAATAATAATAATAATAATAATAATAATAATAATAATAATGAACGTCCCGGGATTTAAACTAACATGGAGGTGCCGGGGATCGAACCCGGGTCTTCTCACATGCGAAGCGAGCACTCTACCTCTGAGTTACACCCCCTCTGGAGGTGAAGAAAGATTGCATCACTGCTTGCCAATGCAATGCACGCTGGGTAATGACGTCATGCGGTCTTGCTTGAGAACGTTTACCGTTGCTTCAGTGACTGTTACGTTACATTACGTCGTGGTTGGTGGTATTTTTTGCTTGCTGTCATTATTGTGTTGCCATGGCAACTATTATTATAATTATTATTATTATTATTATTATTATTATTATTATTATTATTATTATTATTATTATTATTATTATTATTCAGAAGATAAACCACTGTTCCTATTATTATTATTATTATTATTATTATTATTATTATTGTTTCAAAGATAAACCACTCTTCCTATTATTATTATTATTATTATTATTATTATTATTATTATTATTATTATTATTATTATTATTATTATTATTATTATTATTATTATTCAGAAGAACCCCTATTCACATGGAACAGGCCCACCAAAGGGGCCACTGACATGAAATTCAAGCTTCCAAAGAGTATTATGGTGTTCATTTGAAAGAAGTTACAGAAGGTAATAGGAAATACAGAAAGAAGAGATAAGTTAGAAAATTAAAAAAGATAAATCAATAAACAAGAAGATAAAAATGTAAGTAAACTAATAAAATACAATGAGAATGGTTTTAGGGCAGCAATTCATTGCATCTCCGCTTGAACGTTTGAGGTTCTAATTGCAAAACATCCTCAGGGCACTGTTCCAACACTGTTCCACAGACCAACGGTGTGAGGAAGTGTCAGTGATGAGGGTAA
>NC_089784.1:33298069-33310569 GCF_040412425.1 Macrobrachium rosenbergii
TCGGCCGAGGCATTATTTCTAGGCCACTTGTAAATAGTTCATCTTCCACGTACGTGAGACCTGAGGAAGGGGTGGGGCCGAGTTGCCTGTTACCTGTTGAGGGTGCGATCACCTGGTGGAACAACTACTTCTCTCTCTACTGGCTTCGCTAATTTTGACGTTGATGTGTTTAGCTCTAATAGACTGTGGGCACCTTTCTCAAGAGAGAGTTCTTGAAGATTTTTTCCTCGCCTATAATTACCTTTCTCAAGAGAAAGCTCTTGAAAAATTTTTTTCACCTTTAGTTTAACTCTCTCGAGAGAGAAAGCTCTTCAAGATTTTTTTTCTCACCTATAGTTGCCTTCCTCAAGAGAAAGTGCTTGAAGATTTTTTTTTCTCACCTATAGTTAACTCTCTCGTGAGAAAGCTCTTCAAGATTTTTTTTCTCATTATAGATGAGAAAAAAAATCTTGAAGATTTTCCTCACCAATGGTTACCTTTCTGAAGAAAGTTCTTGAAGATTTTTTCCACACCTACAGTTAACTTTCTCAAGAGAAAGTTCTTGAAGATTTTTTCCTCACCTATAGTTACTTTTCTCAAGAGAAAGTTCTTGAAGATTTTTTCTCACCTATAATTACCTTTCTCAAGAGAGAGCTCTTGAAAATTTTTTTCTCAACTATAGTTAACTTTCTCAAGAGAAAGTTCTTAAGATTTTTCCTCACCTACTGTATAGCTAACTTTCTCAGGAAAAAGCTCTTGAAGATTTTTTTTTCTCACCTATAATTACCTTTCTCAAGAGAAAGCTCTTGAAGATTTTCTTTCTCACTTTCTCAAAAGAAAGTTCTTAAAGATTATCTATAGATTATGGTTACCTTTCTCATAAAGATTTCTTGAAGATTACATCTCTAAGGGTTCTTGAAGACTATTACCTTTCTCTACGAGAATTCTCAATTATCTTTCCCAGAGATATTTCTAAAATACGGTTATTTTTATCAGAGAGAGTTTTAGAAAGTAATAACCTTCCTAAGGGAGAGTTCTAAAAAGTAATCATCCTTCTTAGAGAAAGTTCTGAGAAGTAATCATCTTTCTCAGAGAAAGTTATGGGAAGTAATCATCTTTCTTAGAGAAAGTTCTGGGAAGTAATCATCTTTCTTAGAAAAAGTTCTGAGAAGTAATCATCTTTCTAGGAGAAAGTTCTGGGAAGTAATCATCTTTCTTAGAGAAAGTTCTGGGAGGTAGTCATCTTTCTTAAAGAAAGTTCTGGGAAGTAATCATCTTTCTTAGAGAACGTTCTAGGAAGTAATCATCTTTCTCAGAGAAAGTTCTGGGAAGTAATCATCTTTCTTAGAAAAAGTTCTGAGAAGTAATCATCTTCTTAGAAAAAGTTCTGGGAAGTAATCATCTTTATTGGAGAAAGTTCTGGGAAGTAATCATCTTTATTGGAGAAAGTTCTGGGAAGTAATCATCTTTCTTAAAGAAAGTTCTAGGAAGTAACCATCTTTCTTAGAGAAAATTCTGTGAAATAATCATCTTTCTTAGAGAAAGTTCTCGGAACTAATCATCTTTCTTAGAGAAAGTTCTGCGAAGTAACCATCTTTCCTAGAGAAAGTTCTGGGAAGTAATCATCTTTCTTAGAGAAAGTTCTGGGACGTAATCATCTTTCTAAGAGAAAGTTTTGGGAAGTAATCATCTTTCTTAGAGAAATTTCTGGGAAGTAATCATCTTTCTTAGAGAGGGTTCTAAAAGATACACATCTCTCTCAGAGAGAGAGTTCTAGAAAGTAATCAGCTTTTCCCGAGAGAGTTCTAAACGGTTAAATATCTCTCTCAGAGAGAGTTCTAGAAAGTAATCAGTTTTCCCTAAGGGAGTTCTAGAAGATTGATTATCTATCTCAGAGAAAGTTCTAGAAAGTAATCATCTTTCTCTGAGAGAGTTCTAAAAAGTTAAACATCTATCTCAGAGAAAGTTCTAATAGCAAGTTCTCTTTCTCAGAGATTGTTCCAAGAGGTGTTCTATAGGTTAGTTTCCTTTCTCAGAGAAAGATAGAAAGTCTATGACTTCATATTCTGTAAATATCACGTATATCCGAAAAAAAAAAGCACAATAGCTCGCTCCTCAAAAGTGTCTTGTTTACTACCCAACGATAGAGAACAACTTCAGTATTTATATGTTCGGTATTTATTTTACAAGAACTCTGCCAATGCCAATCTACGCGGCGAGCGGCGAGCGGCGAACGACGAGCGGCTAAGTAGTGTCTAGCGTCTTGCGGCGATGTAGCGTCTCGCGGCGGGCGGCAGCGGTAGCGTTAACGCGCTGCATGGCCAAGCTGGAGACATGTCATCATCAAATTTGTTAAGAAAATTATTTTTATTTGAAAATACTTCCGCGAAGTTAGATGAAATACCAGTAAAAAAAAGAAAAATTCTGGACTGACTCAGCGAGCATTGGAAACATGCTGCATCGCGTGCGACTAGCGGCAAGTCGCGCCGCTCAAGCCGCGCCGCGCTCCTCTCGCCGCTTGCAGCGTGGCCGTACACTAACAGAGCGCCCAAGGTTCCAGAAGTAACCATTATTATTATTATTATTATTATTATTATTATTATTATTATTATTATTATTATTATTATTATTATTTCACTTGGAAGGAAATAGCTCAGTTATCAAGGGGGATTCAACTTTGTTTGATAAATGAGAGTAACCAAGTCTAATACTTTTCAAAAAGGGCATGCAAAGCGACAAGAGGTAAAGACAAAGAAGTATAATAAAAATAATACTGAAATATATATCCAATACTTTCGATCTGTTCTTTCTTTCTTTAAACCTTCAGCTGAAAACCCTTATGGACAGAGTCAAGAGACTAATTTATAATAATAAACCCAAGAAGGCTCCAAAGGGAAATCAGCCTGCAGAGAGAGAAAAGTCATAGGAAAAGGTGATAAATTAATAAATATGAGGAAACAGAAATTAAAACCGATACACCTGAAATTCAGGAGACGTTAGCAGCAGCAGAGAGCAGGAAGGAATTGGCTCCTCGCTTAAATGATAGGAGCTCCCCTCCAAAGATTCTTCAACTGCTCTAGGCAAACTATTCCACATTTAGTTGTAGCTGTGATAAAATTCCAAGCAAATACTCAAGTAAATCAAGCGGGGAAAACAGCAAATCTATAATAATAAAATCCGAGTGGATCTTTCTTGTTTGTCCGCCCCGGGTGGGGGCTCGGTAGGTAGGGAATCGGGGAGGTAGGGGAGACATGACACATACACCCTCCTCCTGCAAACCTGTTTGTCCGCCCCGGGTTGGGCGGTGTAGGTAGGGGATCGGGAGGATAGGGGACACATGACGGGCAGCGTCGGGTTCCAGCGCAGCGTAGCGCGTGCCATCAAGCTCGTAATGAATAATTAAGAAGACAGCTGATCTCCTCTGGCAACAGTTTTGAAGCAACCACAAAAGCCAATAGGGTCTCCACGGTCTTTAATCACAAAGGTTTTAAATCTTCATCAAAAGAGCAAATCAATTTGCCCTGTCCATCTGCTTCAGATTACTCACATTTTTTTCTTCTCCTCGTTCTCCTCTTTCCTGACAGGTTTCGCTCCTTCCGCAAGAGACAGGGAACAACAATAAAATCACAAGGAGCCTGTTGTCTCGGTTTCATTCAACTCTGACTCTCACTCCTCCTCCTCCTCAACCTCAACCTTCACCTAACCTCCTATTCCTCCTCCTCCTCCGAAACCTTCTCCTCAATCCCTTTCCCTCTTCTTCCTCCTCCTTCTCCTCCTCCTAAGCCTTCTCCTCAACCCCCTCCCTTCCTACCCCTTCTCCTCAACCGCCTCCTCAACCCTCTCCCTTCTTACTCCTCCTCCTCCTCAACCGCCCTCCCCTCCTACTCCTCCTCCTCCTTTTTCTCCTCCAGCAGCCGTTGAGAGAGAGAGAGAGAGAGAGAGAGAGAGAGAGAGAGAGAGAGAGAGAGAGAGAGAGAGAACGAGGTTCTTCAACCCTCACAAAATTTAGGCGGCCACGTCAAGGTCTATTTAAGTTATGGCATAATCATGGCCACTTAATTCGAAGAGTGATGTTGCCCCATTAAAAGCAACGCAAGAATGTAAAGATTTACATGTAGCAGATTTAGGAGACATTGTTCTCGACTCTTTTGGTCCTAAATTAGCACACGGATGGCCCAATGCATGTTGATTGGCCGAGCAATTAAGCGGTAGGGACCTTCCTTCCAATCACTTGCAATACGTTTACGGATCAGGGTGAGATAGAGAAAGAGATCGACCGAGCAGCCATTATGATAATAATGTCAGTGCTTAAGCTAAAGCAAAATAAAGAAAGCAGGAAGGGGACATTCTGAAATCATCCTCTCAGATTCGCTCCGGCCTCGTTATCGAAATCATCATCGGCGCTCGTAAAAACCAGTGAGTCTGAGTTCCATCTCTCAAGATGGCCAACATTTTAAATGAAATATTTGACCGGGGAAGATGTACGTGTTTGTTTTTATTATCCCTCAACTCCCGGTCTCGACCCTTCTATCCTTCCACAGTATGCTAACACGTCAACTGCTTTATCTCTCTGTGATCTATATTCACGCTTATCTGCTTCCTAAACGCGCAGAAGCGCGCGCGCGCTTGGGCATCTATCTGATGAGCGTGGTATGGTATGGATCGTGCTTTTGTTTTTTCTGGGTAGCCACCCACTGCTTAGGAAACGGGTTCGTTTATATATATATATATATATATATATATATATATATATATATATATATATATATATATATATATATATATATATATATATATATATATATATATATATATATATATATATATATATAATATATATCCTTCAAAATATATAATTTATTGTTATGACGTATCTTGTTGAATATGGAGTAACATACCAATTCCCGATGTAGAAACAATATGTTCGATACGTTTGCAATTATAAAAAATAGCTCCCAAAAACAGTTTCCCCATTTTAATAAAGTTAAAATCAAGATTGTTCTTGGAGAATAGAACAGTCATAAAATTATTAATAATATACGCATGAATATTGCGTGTACATAGAAGAGAGGATACACACTTGAATATTGTGTGTACACAGAAGAGAGGATACACACATGAATATTGTGTGTACATAGAAGAGAGGATACAGACATGAATATTGCGTGTACATAGAAGAGAGGAGACGCACATGAATATTGTGTGTGTAAATCAAAGAAGAGAAAGGAAGGTTACCCACTTTCCCAAAAGGCAGAGACTTATTATTATTATATATATCTTCTCTCACTCTCTTGGTGGTAGGAAAGCCCATAAAAAAAAACAAATCCAAGCGATCATCACAAAAGGCAACGGCAACCGCGGGCTTCGGACCTCCAAAAGCAATAAACAACGAAAGAACAGGTCTTAATGAATGATCACCAACATACTTCATCTTGGGGGCCCCCTGTGTCACTCTCCTAACTTATCACATTTTTGGAATATGTCCATCCGTCAGTCGGCCCCCTGCGGAGGCCGGGAACAGACTGGTCTCGAGAGACCCCTGCAGGGTAGGGAGAGAGGGAGGGAAGGGAGTAGAGAAGAGAGAGAGAGAGAGAGAGAGAGAGAGAGAGAGAGAGAGAGAGAGAGAGAGAGAGAAAAGGGCCCCTTTGACTAGAGGTTAAAAGATCTTGATTAGGCATCGTTGTCACTCATATTACAGTACTAAAAACTTTTGAATGTTACAGTAAAAGTTTCTCCCGATAGTGCAGCACTATTACAGATAAGATCAGAGAGAGAGAGAGAGAGAGAATGTATCTCACAGACCGGACTTCGAGTCTTTGTTCTTTGTTTTTAGATTTGATTTTCGGTCAAGATTTGGTGGGTCCTCCGACGAGGTAGGTACGAATGGTCCAAGGGAAGGCTTCGCTGGAGGAGAAGTCCAGCTGGTTTTAATGCCCTTTTAAGAATATGTGTGGGCTGAGGGGCTTTTAACAGGACAGGTAACTTTACATAATTCTCTGGGATTAGGACTGATTGTTTTCAAAGCATTTAAAAGGATCTCAGCCATGGGATCACCGCGGTGAAAGTAATTAAGAATTTCTTTGAACTGAAATAAAAATAAGTCATTCACAGATTACGCTAAGGAAGTAATTATGGGTCTTTAAAATTAAAAATGTGAATTGTAAAAGGTTCCAATAAAAAGAATTTCTTTCCGCTTTAAACAGACGGGGACCTTAGTCAACCATGGAGTACGCCGCCCCAAAATTAAATGAACAAGTATCAAAAGACTCAGTATCCAGAATCTAAATTAAATCACTCTATTATCCAGACAATGAATCAACATAACTCCTATGACGCATTAGGAGGTACTAAACAGGAACAAGCATTTACAGATTTACAGAACTTCAGGATCATTCTTTATCCTTATAATGCTCGTAAATGGTTAACGCATGCTATAGATGTACATGCCTCACCCTTAAGGATTTCAAATCTAATTCCACTGAAATTCATATTACATTTACAACGAAGATAGCATTACTTAAACTTAAAACGAGATCAAAAATTCTACAGAATAAAATGTCAACACATAACTTAAAACTGAAGCAAGATAAAATATTCTACACAACAAAACGTCAACATATAACTTAAAACTATGTGGTAAAAAAAAATCCAGTCTACAAAAACAGAAAATAATGTTAGAAGCCCTCGTTTCTATGTTTCAACAAATCATTTTCATAACAGTAACATAATATTTACCAAGAAAAGATATTGCATACTGCTTACACTTAAACATCCCTTGATAGAATATAGTATTCGGGCTTAAATCTCATTAAACAACAATTAGCGTTCTTGAAAGATACATCTATATAACTTGGGGCAACAACTTCACATTGAGGTCGGTAGAATTTGCGGTAAAATTTTGTAAGTTGCCTATAAGACTCCAGCCAGCCAATTTTGCATGAAAAACCATTTTGGGTTTTTCATGCAAAGATGGTTAGTAAACGATAGGGCACTAAAAGAACCTAAAAATACCAACCCAACGTAACCTAGGGGCGTTTACTGGTTACAATTTTGCCATATTAGCTATGGAGGAGGGTGGGGTGCCGGTATTGTCTTACCTTACAAGTCGTAATTTGATTAACTTTTTATTTATCATTTGCGCATAGTGTTTATGGTGTTCAAGATAACGAGAATGAAGAGCTCTCTTCAAAAATGTAGGTGACAATTTCACATTGTGTATTGGCAACTTATAATACCGAATTAGCTTTTGACTAAAAGTTTGCAAACACAGTTAATGCGAAAATTTGTCTTTCATCACTTTGATGAAGGAGATCTACTTTAACATGCTATGGTGAACTCAAATAATACATACACACACACATATATATATATATATATATATATATATATATATACATACACATACATATACACACATATATGTACAATATATATATATATATATATATATATATATATATATATATATATATATATATATATATATATATATATATATATATATATATATATATATATATATATATATATATATATATATATATATATATATATGTGTGTGTGTGTGTGTGTGTGTGTACATACTCTCCGCATTTATTTACCATCAAAAATGTTACTTCGGTTCAACATGATTCAGAGCAACCTCTCAGTCAGGTATATCCACTCACCTGCGCTACCATTTACCTGCAGTGTTCATTACGAAGGCTGGAAAATATAAATAAAATATAAATAAATAAAAATAAATAAATAAAAATAAATAAATAAATAAAAATAAATAAATAAATAAAAATAAATAAATAAAAATAAATCGGAGTGACAAATGAAAAGTCTAAGTTAAAAAAAAAATAACATTAACTACATTCTGTGTGTTTGTATTCGTTAATACAATTTGGAGATTAATGTTAGTGTAACCTAAATATTTAAATTTTGAAAAAATGTGTAACTTGAATTTATAACATGTTTATACTCATTGAATAGAATGCTGAATTTTGGCCAAAGGTCAACCACTGGGACCTATGCGGTCATTCAGAGCTGAAAAGGAAATAGAGAGCAGAAAGGATCGAAAGGTTTAACAGGAGGAAAACCTCGCAGTTGCACTATGAAACAATTGTTAGGAGAGGGTGGAGAGTAAGATGGAAGAAGGAGAATATGAACGGAGGTACAATAAAAGGATTGAAAGGGGGTTGCAGCTAGGGGCCGGAGGGACGCTGCAAAGAACCTTAAGTATGACGCGGTGCACTGACGACGTTACCCCCCTACGGGATATACTCATTGAAGTGGTGAAAAAAATTAAGCAAAAATATTTTTACAATTGTAATCACAGTCGAGACAAAAATAGCTATCCCCCCCTCCCCCTTATCAACCCAATAAAGGTCCAAACACCAGAGACACAGGGTCCATTTGCCCAAATGCCAATTCTAAGCTTAGCCAGTAATGAAAGATCTCCATAACCTCGTCGTAAAAATCACCGCGCAGTAAAAGGATTCTAATCATATCACGTGATCAATTTCCCCGACAACAGCAACTACAGTAAGCCCAGGCAGGAAGGAGAAGGCTCCCAAAATGGGAAGTTGGGTCCTAAAGGAAGTCCCCTTTCCCTATCCTAAAACCTGAAGCGGTGTCACGAGCACTTTGTAGCACTCGCAGTCCCACGTACATAGATGCCACTTACGTACACTTTCGTGTAACATGACCCCGTATCGTACGGTACCTGTGGCGAACGTGTAGGGGGCCTCAGGACCGGTAGGCGGGTTTAGGCTTTGTTTAGGCGTGTTAATGGTACGGAACGCCTAGGTGTGGCCAGTTGGCCAGGGGTCCTTGCGGCTCCCATGATGAGGAATTGTTAAAGGCTGAACAAGGAGGGTGTCAAATGTTCTCTCTCTCTCTCTCTCTCTCTCTCTCTCTCTCTCTCTCTCTCTCTCTCTCTCTCTCTCCGGCAGCGAACACAGCAATATGATGGATTACACTTGTCAATCATTCATATTAGAATCTCTTTTTTTTTGTATTATTTTGTTTTTTTTGGGGGGGAAGGACAAACTGGGCACCAATTACTAACAATATCCCTCTCATAATTATTCAAATGAACCACACTTGACAGAAAGCACTCCTGCGTGGTTTATAACCGTCATTTGTCCATATTACGCTCTCTTTTTCAATATTATGTATTTATTTTCTTTGGGGGGGGCGGGAGTTCTGATTATTAATAATTCGCTCTTCTCTCTCACAATATTTCAAATAAACCACACATGAGAGAAAGCAATCACGCGTGGTTTACATCCGTCATTTGTCCATATCAGAAGCTTTTTGGGGTGGAGGCATATTTGAGCATGAAAAACAAGTCTGTCTCATAATTATTCATACGCACCACACCTGGGAGTTGAGAAAGCACTAATGCGGAGATCCATCGTTACGTTAAGCATATAAAGAATATTCTACTTGATCAGTGATGAAGAGTCTTCCTATTACGTAATTAGTTAGGCTTGTGCTTTGCCATTACCGCAGTTTATACGGCAGTTGATGTCACGCATCAGTGTCCCCTAAATAATGCAATCGGCAGTACAAAAGAGTAAAATTTCATATATATATATATATATATATATATATATATATATATATATATATATATTATGTTTGTGTATGTATGTGTATATATATATATATATATATATATATATATATATATATATATATATATATATATATATATATATATATATATATATAAATATATTATCTCCCCTTTCTGCATGATGCCAGTTTAAATGTATTATTATTATTATTATTATTATTATTATTATTATTATTATTATTATTATTATTATTATTATTAAATGTATAATGTATGAGGTGTTCTATTTACACCTGAGAGTAAACATACGCAACACTAATCACCTATAGAACTGTCTAGTGTTTCAACCTGTCAACAAATAAACTCAGAGGAAAAAATAATTAGGTTGTTAATAACATAACTGTTGCATTAGGTTGTTAAATAACATAACTATTATATAAGAAGTAAGGATACAATCACTAAAACGAGAATATATATAACATATTCCACGTTTCACAGTGTCCATGAAAATATATATCTTAAAAAGATCTAAGACTGAAAGATGATGGCAAGGAATACATGGAATCTTCTAATATCTGGTCGATCACAAACAAAATGAAATCATATCACCATATAAACAAAAGATCATGCTTAAATAGGAAATCAGTTATCTACAGTCATAAGAATAATTACTCAAAAAAAAAGTATCGACTCCCGATATACTTCCTTCTTAAAAAAAAAAAAACTCAAAGAAAAAAAAGAAAAGTAGTTGATAAAGGAATGGAATGAAATATACTGTAGAGTTTAGGCCAAAGGCCAAGCATTGGGACCTATGAGGTCATTCAGCGCTGGAAAGGAAATTGAGAGTAGGTAGGTTTGAAAGGTGCAGCAGGAGGAAAACCTCAAAGCAGTTG
Organism: Macrobrachium rosenbergii; assembly: GCF_040412425.1. Taxonomy (NCBI): domain Eukaryota; kingdom Metazoa; phylum Arthropoda; class Malacostraca; order Decapoda; family Palaemonidae; genus Macrobrachium; species Macrobrachium rosenbergii. The sequence goes on from NC_089784.1 coordinate 33,308,510, forward strand.
CACTATGAAATAATTGTTAGGAGAGGGTGGCTAGCAAGAGGAAGATAATATAAATGGAGGTACTGTAAAAGGAATGAAAGGGGTTGCAGCTAGGGGCCGAAGGGGCACTGCAACGAACCTTTAGTAATGCCTACAGTGCACCCTGTGAGGTGCACTGACGGCACTGCCCCCCTACGAAGAGTAGTTGGTAGAAGAAGAGAGAAGTGGCAACCAGCTGTCACGTCACAGACACGCCAAGGCTTGAGAGATTCGTCATAATCTAAACAATAAGAAAACACGAACCTTTATATCCTGGGCAACTTCACGGGAACTACTGCGTTCTCGATGGCTGTCAGTTTAAGAGCCAGTCTCTCTCTCCTGTGACAAAAAAAAAAGAACATCTAAGCAAATTAGCTCATTTTCATGTGGGAACGAAAGTTCAATTCTGGAAAGATTAAGAAGTTCGACCAATATATCGGTAAAATATTGAAGTGAGTTATCGTCACTTTTGAGAAGTGGTTGCATGTGCCCATTCCATGAAAAAACTGGTATTTCATCCAAGATTTCCATACAAAGTTCATAGTCTTTCTCATCTAAGCTGGTGACTTTACAAATTTAACAAGTAAAACAGGCGCAGAAGTTTCTTCGGCGCAATCGAGTTTTCTGTACAGCGTATAATCAAGACCACCGAAAATAGATCTATCATTCGGTGGTCTCGATATAATGCTGTATGAGCTGCGGCCCAAGGAACTTTAACCAAGGTCTGGTGGTAGCCTATGCTATATCGTTGCCAGACTTACGATTATGGCTAAATTTAACCTTAAATAAATTAAAAACTACTGACGTTAGAGGGCTGCAATTTGGTATGGTTGATGATTGAAGGGTGGATGATCAACTTACCAATTTGCAGCCCTCTAGCCTCAGCAGCTTTTAAGACCTGAGGGCGGACAGAAAAAGTGCGGACAGAATAAAGTGCAGACGGACAGTCAAAGCCGGCACAATAGTTTTCTTTTACAGAAAACTAAAATTGGAAATACATGATTTAATTAAAGACAGTTACAAAATCGCGGATATCTGGCTGTCTACGTACATCGGCTGGATGAAAATCTTTCAAAGTTTTCTAACGAAAAACAAAAGCTGATGAAAGTCACAAGCAAAATGCATTGTGAAGAACCCCTTTGAACATCACGCAAACTCTTCCACCGTCATGGAATAAACAGAACAATAACTTCTTCGATACCCCTCTCCTCCTCTCCTTCACACTCCCAGTAACTGAATTCTTTGAAGAGCTGCGCTTGCGCATGCTCGGTTCGTGTATCGTTGCAAGACGGAAATTCGATTGACTGGGTTTTGCAACCATGCCAGATACGCAGGCAGACGAAACATCTGCTCACGTAAGTGGTAACTATTTCTTCTTCAAGTATCTTGATGATTCTGATTACTGATCTCCTGCAGGTCCTTTCTGGTCTTGTCATTGTGTAAGAACGAGTGAAAGGGACGCCACTGTTTGGCGATGAAGACTCATTCCAAAATCATATCACTTAACCTCAGTTGCAGTAATTATTTTGACCTCTGTCTACAACAGTTGTAATGAGTATAAACTGTTCTATAGGATTACAATGAAGTGGATAATATAATAACACGATTAAGGAAACGATAAAACCATTATTTTTAAATTAAGGAAATTGAGAGTCTGATAATTGAGGAATTTTGCGCTTGTAACACTGAAAAGGGCCTTGAAAATTATGTCCTAATAGTTGCAGTTCACCTTGTATCCTTCGTTTCTTTATATTTATAGAATTCTAACATCTCAAAAAACTTTACACACTACATTCCCCGTCACTCCCAACACCCACGCCCCCTCCTCCCTTCCCCTCACCCTACTCCAGCTTCATTTTTCCATACCATCCGTTCCAGCCAGAGTTCCCAAGAAAACGCATCTCTACCCAGCCTGTTCCAGGCAGGCTGAACCTTCGGAAGACATCTCCCAACTCAGCCTTGTTCCTTGAATGAATCAAACCCGAATCGCAATAGTATAATAATAAGAATCTCCTAAGCGGCTCAGATGAACCACATGGATT
>NC_089784.1:33315569-33328069 GCF_040412425.1 Macrobrachium rosenbergii
AATGTGGATAATGACCTTACAAATTTCGCAAATATAATATTTCATAAGAGTAGCGCCTGCTTCCCGATCCGAGAGCCCTCTTTTGTCTATAATTGTTTGTCTTTTTTTTTTTTAATTTGCGAGATTTTATCTCAGGTAGAGTAATGGATGAAGCAAATGTCTCAGATAGAGTAACTGATGAAGCAAATGTCTCAGATAGAGTAGATGATGAAGTAAATGTCTCAGATAGAGTAACTGGTGAAGCAAATGTCTCAGATAGAGTAACTGATGAAGCAAATGTCTCAGATAGAGTCACTGATGAAGAGTAGTGCTTGCTTGCTTGCTTGCTTCGAGACCCCTCCGTTGTCTCCACTTGTTGTTCTTGTTTTCCAATCTATGAAATTTTATTTAAGATAGAATAACTGACGAAGCAAATGCGGATAATGTATAAAAAAAAGAAACAATTTACGACATTCACGAAACAAAGTAGAGTCTCGGAAACTGAAACTGAAAATAAATGAGAGAAATGTGAGATTTAGAGTTTTTTTTATTTATTTTTCTAGTTTACGAAATTTTATTTAAGATAGAGTAACCGACGAAGCGAAATGTGGATAATTTATATAAAAAAAAAAACAAGAACCAATTTACGACATTCACAAAACAAAGCAGAGACTCGGAAACTGAAACTGAAAATAAATGAGAGAATATTTAGTTTTTTTTTTTCCTAGTTTACGAAATTTTATTTAAGATAGAGTAACCGATGAAGCGAAATGTGGATAATTTATAAAAACAAGAAACAATTTATGACGTTCATAAAGCAAAACAAAGTCTCGGAAATTGAGACAGTGAAAATAAATGGGAGAATGTGAGATTTAGAGTTTCTTTTCTATTTCTCTAGTTTACGAAATTTTTATCTAAGATAAAAGTAACCGACGAAGTAAATGCGGATAATTTAAAAAAAAAAAAAAAACAAGAAACAACTGACGACATTCACAAAGCAAAACAACAATTGACGACATTCACAAAGCAAAACAAAGTCTCGGAAACTGAAACTGAAAATGGGAGAAAGTGAGATTTTGAGTTTTTTTTTTTTTTTAGTCTACGAAATTTTATATAAGCGTAACCGATGAAGCGAATGCGGATAATTTATAAAAACAAGAAACAATTTACGACATTCACAAAGCAAAACAAAGTCTCGGAAATTTGGACAGTGAAAATGAACTGAGAAACTGCGACATTTCAAGTCACATCAGCTGTCGTGATTATCACGGAAGTCACAAAGACAATTCTGGTTTCACCTCACGAACAGGAGGAAGGAAAAATATTATCAAAATTCGTAATGCATGAGAACTGATGGCAGATATGACTCGAGAGAAATCCGTGGAGTAAAAAAAAAAAAAAAAATTGACATTTTTCTGTGATTAAATTTCTTAAGTGACACTGAGATCTTGTTCTATAATGCCAAATGCCCCGAAGTGGGTAGTGCCGTCAGTGTACGCGGTGCACTGTAGGTCATTCAGCACTGAAACGGAAATTGACAGTAAAAGGTTTGAAAGGTGTAACAGGAAGAAAACCTCGCAGCTGCACTATGAATCAGTTGTTAGGAGAGGGTGGAAAGTAAGATGGAAGAAAGAGAATATGAAAGGGGGTACAGTAAGAGGATCGAAAGGGATTGCAGCTAGGGGCCGAAGGGACGCTGCAAAGAACCTTAAGTAATGCCTACAGTGCACCGCATGAGGTGCACGGAAGGCACAAATCCCCTACGGGGTATTGGAGATTATTGTTCATGTCATCCTCATCCTTATTGAACAGTTAATCTGTTTAAGTCATATACACTTGTAGGTAGCCAAAATGAAAAACTTCAAGAAAACTTTGTGATTTAAACTAAGTAATAAGGAGTGAGCTCATCAACATAATTTTAAAAATTTAGAACAGGGAACATAAGCATAATCTTTGCAAGAAAATTATCTGAATTGCAAAATCAACAAACCAAATAAAAGGAAAACGGTTACAAGAAATAAATGTGTTGTTTGATTTCCTTATGACGTGTCTTTGGTCAGTATAATGTGTAAATATTCTAATGAGAATGAAACCTCATTTATAAAATGTAAATATTCACTCACTTGTGCCATTAACCTTGGATTCTGTGGCGCCGAATGCACACTCACACACACATATATATACATATACAGTATATATATGTACATATATTTTATATATGTGTGTGTATGTGTGTGTGTAACTGAATCACGAAAATATGGGACGTGATGAATATATATATAAATAAAGACAAAATCCACGAAGGAAGGAGAAACATTAGAGTGCTGGGAGGCCTTTCGACTGGCGTCCTTAAAGAAGAAAGAGAATATAGCCATAACCGTACTTTGGGAAACGATACAGTAAAAGGACGCCAGTCGAAAGGCCTCGCAGCACTCCAGTGTTTCTCCTTCCTTCGTGGAATATATATATATATATATATATATATATATATATATATATATATATATATATATATATATATATATATATATATATATATATATATATATATATATATAATATTATATATTTATATATATAATATATATATGTGTGTGTGTATGTATATATGTATGCGCGTGCTCGAGCACGCACATGTATCAAAGCACAACAAAGTAAATTTGTACTGGAAAGTCAATTAACAGACCTGAAGGGAGAATTAAAATCGCATAAACATCAACAAAGACTTACGTGAGAGAAGAGGCGATAAAGTCCGATAATTATTGACTTTGAGGCAATAAAGACATCGGCGATGGCGGACGTCCGTATCAAATATGACTGGAATTACCTAAAACAAGTAATAAACCTGTAGTGACGCTGCCAGCTAAATTAATCTGTAGATGACAAACGCACGTGTTTGACATCTAGTGGCCTCTAAGTAACAGATAAACAAATAGCGTGTCTGCTTTTTTTTTTTGATGCGGCTTCTGGTTTTGTAGAAGAAGAAGAAGAAGATGATGAAGAAGAATCAGGACGAGGAGGAGGACGAGAAGAAGAAGAAGAAGAAGAAGAAGAAGAAGAAGAAGAAGAAGAAGAAGAAGAAGAAGAAGAAGAAGAAGGAGGAGGAGGAGGAGGAGGAGGAAGAGGTAGTGGAGAAGAAGAAGAAGAAGAAGGAGGAGGAGGAGGAGGAGGAGGTAGAGGAATAGAAGAAGAAGGAGGAGGAGGAGGAGGTAGAGGAGAAGAAGAAGAAGAAGAAGAAGAAGAAGGAGGAGGAGGTGGAGAAGAAGAGGAAGAAGAACAAGAAGGAGGAGGAGGAGGAGGAGGAGGAGGAGGAGGAGGAGGAGGAGGAGGAGGAGGAGGAGGAGGAGGAGGAAGAAGTCAATAATATTTGTTTTCACTGAAAAGTATTTCATTCACAGAAAAACAAACGACAATTATTATTATTATTATTATTATTATTATTATTATTATTATTATTATTATTATTATTATTATTATTAGCTGTTCAGGTGAACAAATAAGGTAGGTATAAAACATCCTTAACCATTACAAAAAAAAAGACACAAATGAAATACTACAATAATATAAAATATTTCCAGCACCCGAATTTCAATCGTCATGACAATCCGCAGGAAAGTTATTTTGAATAACGAGTTTAAATAACGCCTCTTAATGAATAGTTCCGTGCCAATATATTTGCAATATCTAAAAAAATATCTGCAAAGGCTTCACTGAGTGTTTGAAATTTAAACGAGACATTATTAGTTTTCTGTAAAAGAAAACTATTTTGCCGGCTTTGTCTGTCCGTCCGCACTTTTTCTGTCCCCACTTTTTCTGTCCGCACTTTTTCTGTCCGCACTTTTGTCTGTCCGTACTTTTTCTGTACACATTTTTTTCTGTCTGCACTTTTTCCTGTCAGCACTTTTTCTGCCCACCCTCAGATCTTAAAAACTACTGAGGCTAGAGGGCTGCAAATTGGTATGTTGATCATCCACTCTCCAATCATCAAACACTACAAATTGCAGCCATCTAGCCTCAGTAGTTTTTATTTTATTTAAGGTCAATGTTGGCCATTATCGTGCTTCTGGTAACGATATAGGATAGGTCACCACCGGGCCGTGGTTAGAGTCTCATGAGCCCTGGCTCATACGGCATTATAACGAGAATAGATCTACTTTATGTGGCCTTGATTATACGCTGTAGCGGCTATACAGAAAACTCGACTGCGCCGCAGAAACTTCGGCGCATTTTTACTTGTTTTTTTTTATATAGAATACTATACAGAATACCAAATAACCTCACACTAGAATGACAATTTGTGCATATAATGTGCAGATCTTTAGATAGCCTCTACAAGTTTCTCAAAATAAAGTGAGCAGTTGAAATCTAAAAGAAATAATGATTTTTCTATTCACATCGTCTTTATCCTTTACGAAGCTCATGAGACAGATTTTAAACACCTATGGCTTGATATTTTTTCTTGAATATGTACAGGTGAATTTTTTCACTGAATATATACAGGAGAACTTTTTTTTTTTTTTACTGAGTATAAGCAGGTGAATTTGTGCACCGAATATGTACAGATGAGTTTTTCCACTGGATATATACATAGAATTTTTGTACGGAATATATAGAGAATTTTTATACTGAATATATACAGGTGAATTTTTGTATTGAATATATACAGGCGAATTTCTGTACTGAATATATAAAGGTGGATTTTTATACTGAATATATACAGGTGAATTTTTTCACTGAATATATACAAGCGAATTTTTATACTGAATATATACTGGTGAATTTTTGTATTGAATATACACAGGTGAATTTTTCCACCGAATATATACAGGTGAATTTTTGTACTGAATATATGCAGGTGAATTTTTTACTGAATATATACAGGCGAATTTCTGTACTGAATATATAAAGGTGGATTTTTATTCTGAACATATACAGGTGAATTTTTTCATGAATATATACAAGCGAATTTTTATACTGAATATATACAGGAGAATTTTTGTATTGAATATACACAGGTGAATTTTTCCACTGAATATATACATGTGAATTTTTGTACAGAATATATACAGATAATTTTTCCACTGAATCTATACAGGTGAATTTTTGTACTGAATATATACAGATAATTTTTCCACTGAATATATACAGGTGAATTTTTGTACTGAATATATACAGGCGAATTTTTGCACTGAATATATACAGGTGAATTTTTAGACTGAATATATACAGGTAAATTTTTACATTGAATATATACAGGTGAATTTTTGTACTGAATATAAATAGGCGAATTTTTGTGCTGAATATATGCAGATGAATTTTTGTACTGAATATATACAGGCGAATTTTTTCTCTGAATATATACAGGCGAATTTTTCCACTCAATGTATACAGGTGAGTTTTTGTACTGAATATATAAAGGTGAATTTTTGTGCTGAAAATATACAGGTGAATTTTTGTACTGAATATATATAGACGAATCTTTGTACTGGATATGTACAGGCGAATTTTTGTACCGAATATATACCGGCGAATTTTTGTGCTGAGTCTATGTAGGTGAATTTTTCCACTGAATATATACAGTTGAATTTTTGTACTGAATACATACAGGTGAATTTTTCCACTGAATATATACAGTTGAATTTTTCCACTGAATATATACAGGTGAATTTTTGTACTGAATATATAAAGGCAAATTTTTCCACTGAATATATACAGGGGAATTTTTGTACTGAATATATACAGGGAAATTTTTGTACTGAATATATACGGGTGAATTTTTCCACTGAATACATACAGGTGAATTTTTCCACTGAATACATACAGGTGAATTTTTCTACTGAATATATACAGGTGAATTTTTGTACTGAATATATAAAGGCGAATTTTTCCACTGAATATACAGTATACAGGTCAATTTTTGTACTGAATGTATGCAGATGAATTTTTCCACTGAATATATACAGGTGAATTTTTTCATTGATTATATGCAGGTGGATTTTTGTACTGAATATATACAGGTGAATTTTTGTACTGAATATATACAGGTGAATTTCTCTACCGAATATATACAGGCGAATTTTTCCACTGAATATATACAGGTGAATTTTTTTATTGAATATATACAGGCGAATTTTTCCACTAAATATATACAGGTGAATTTTTCCACCGAATATATAGAGGTGAATTTTTGTACTGAATATATAAAGGTGCTTTTTTCCCATGAATATATACAGGTGAATTTCTATTCTGAATTTCTACAGGTGAATTTTTTCACTGAATATATACAAGCGAATTTTTGTGCTGAATATATACAGGTGAATTTTTGTACTGAAGATAACAGGTGAATTTTTGTACTGAATATATGCAGGTGAATTTTTGTACTGAATATATACAGGTGAATTTCTCCACTGAATATATAGAGGTGAATTTTTTCACTGAATATATATAGGTAAATTTTTGTACTGAATATATACCGGCAAATTTTTCCCCAGAATATGTACAGGCGAATTTTTGTACTGAATATATACAGGAGAATTTTTGTACTGAATATATACAGGCGAATTTTTCCACTGAATATATGCAGGTGAATTTTTCCACTGAATATATACAGGTGAATTTTTTCACTGCATATACAGGTCAATTTTTCCACTGAATATATACAGACGAATTTCTGTACTGAACATATACAGGCGAATTTTTGTACTGAATATATACAGGCGAATTTTTGTACTGAATATATATGGGCGAATTTTTCCACTGAATATATGCAGGTGAATTTTTGTACTGAACACATACAGGCAAATTTTTCCACTGAATATATGCAGGTGAATTTTTGTACTGAATATATACAGGCGAATTTTCCACTGAATATATACAGGCGAATTTTTGTACTGAATATATATAGGTGAATTTTTGTACCGAATATATACAGGCGAATTTTTGTACTGAATATAGAAAGGTTAATTTTTGTACTGAATATAAATAGGCGAATTTTTGTACTGAATATATACAGCTGAATTTTTCCACTGAATGTATGCAGGTGAATTTTTATACTGAATATATACGGGCGAATTTTTCCACTGAATATATACAGACGAATTTTTGTAATGAATATATACAGCCGAATTTTTGTATTGAATATATACAGGCGAATTTTTCTACTGAATATATGCAGGTGAATTTTTGTACTGAATATATACTAGCGAATTTTTCCACTGAATATGTACATGCGAATTTTTGTACTGAATATATATAGGTGAATTTTTGTACTGAATATATACAGGTGAATTTTTGTACTGAATATTTACAGGCGAATTTTTGTAGTGACTATACACAGGTGAATTTTTCCACTGAATATATGCAGGTGAATTTTTGTACTGAATATATACAGGAGAATTTTTCCACTGAATATATGCAGGTGAATTTTTGTACTGATTATATGCAGGTGAATTTTTCCACTGAATGTATACAGGTGAATTTTTGTACTGAATATATACAGGCGAATTTTCCACTGAATATATACAGGCGAATTTTTGTACTGAATATATACAGGTGAATTTTTGTACCGAATATATACAGGCGAATTTTTGTACTGAATATAGAAAGGTTAATTTTTGTATTGAATATAAATAGGCGAATTTCTGTACTGAATATATACAGCTGAATTTTTCCACTGAATGTATGCAGGTGAATTTTTATACTGAATATATACGGGCGAATTTTTCCACTGAATATATACAGACGAATTTTTGTAATGAATATATACGGCCGGATTTTTGTACTGAATATATACATGCGAATTTTTCTACTGAATATATGCAGGTGATTTTTTGTACTGAATATATACAGGCGAATTTTTCCACTGATATATACATGCGAATTTTTGTACTGAATATATATAGGTGAATTTTTGTACTGAATATATACAGGTGAATTTTTGTACTGAATATTTACAGGCGAATTTTTGTAGTGACTATACACAGGTGAATTTTTCCACTGAATATATGCAGGTGAATTTTTGTACTGAATATATACAGGAGAATTTTTCCACTGAATATATACAGGTGAATTTTTGTACTGATTATATGCAGGTGAATTTTTCCACTGAATGTATACAGGTGAATTTTTGTACTGAATATATGCAGGCGAATTTTTGTACTGAATATATACAGGCGAAATTTTGTACTGAATATATACTGGTGAATTTTTGTACTGAGTATATGAGTTCCTCATTGGACGGGTTGGTATCGTTCTCGGATAGCACTCTGCTGGGCTCGCGTCCGATTCTCCGACCGGCCAATGAAGAATAAGAGAAATTTATTTCTGGTGACAGAAATTCATTTCTGGTTATAAAGTGATTCGGATTCCACAATAAGCTGTAGGTCCCGTTGCTAGGTAACCAACTGGTTCTTGGCCACGTAAAATAAATCTAATCTTTCGGGCCAGCCCTAGGAGAGCTGTTAATCAATTCAGTGGTCTGGTTAAACTAAGGTATACTTAACTTTTACTGAGTATATATAGGTGAATGTTTGTACTGAATATATGCAGGTGAACTTTTTTTACTGAATATATGCAGGTGAACTTTTTTTTTCTGAATATATGCAGGTGAACTTTTTTTACTGAATATATGCAGGTGAACTTTTTTTACTGAATGTGTGCAGGTGAACTTTTTTACTGATTATATGCGGGTGAACTTTTTTTTACTGAATATATGCAGGTGAACTTTTTACTGAATATATGCCTTGGAACTTTTTTTACTGAATATATGCAGGTGAACTTTTTTTACTGATTATATGCAGGTGAACTTTTTTTAATGAATATATGCAGGTGAACTTTTTACTGAATATATGCAGGTGAACTTTGTTATTGAATATATGTCTTTGAACTTTTTTTACTGAATATATGAAGGTGAACTTTTTTTACTGAATATATGCAGGTGAACTTTTTTTACTGAATATATGCAGGTGAACTTTTTCACTGAATATATGCAGGTGAACTTTTTTTACTGATTATATGCAGGTGAACTTTTTACTGAATATATGCAGATGAATTTTTTTACTGAATATATGCAGGTGAACTTTTTTACTGAATATATGCAGGTGAACTTTTTTTACATTCTACATCCCTACATGCCTGTATACCTGCATTTGTTTCTAAAATAACAATAAAAAAGATGACAATTTAATATACAGGTTTACAGAAAAGAAGTTAAAAGAACCCGGTAATTTAATTATAGGTTTACAGGAAAGAAGACTTACGTAAAAGCCTTCTATTAAACACACACACACAAATTCGAGCACAATACAACAACTAGTTAAAAGAATTCTAAGGCATACCAACGACAAACATCAACAGATTCGGTTAATTGAGTCATTATAATTTTTGTCTGCGACAAAGAACGCTCAGCATTCCCTCCTACGGGATGCCAAAGCATCTCAAAGTAATGATGTGTCCTTGAAATGTTGACAAACATTCGGTGAATGTTTGCGAACATTTAAATTTGACCTCTGCGCCTACTGAATTGCAAGATAGACTCGTTCAGAGAGAAGCTATTGCTTCTGGCAACTTGACTGGATATGAGAGCCTGGTTTGGTAGCTGAAATATGCATGGTCCTTTAAGTAGTAAAATATAAGGAAACAACGCCTCTCTTGCATAAGTATATTCAACGTTGATTTATATAACTGACAAATGACAGTACCTTAAAAAAAGGTATATGGTACATACAAGACCACAGAAAATAAAAGCGTTCATTACTTAACCTTGCTAATAGAAGACCAACGTTGTAAAGGAAGCCTTGGATCCATAGTCTATTTTATTTCAGTGTTAGTTTTCTTTAAAAGAAAACTACTGTGCCGGGCTTTGTCCGTCCGTTCGCACTTTCTTGTGTCCGCCCTCAGATCTTAAAAACTACTAAGGCTAGTGGGCTGCAAATTGGTATGTTGATCAGCCACCCTCCAATCATCAAACATACCAAATTGAAGCCCTCTAGCCTCAGTAGTTTTTATTTCATTTAAGGTTACAATTAGCCATAATTGTGCTTCTGGCAACGCAACAACACAGGTCACCACGGCCGGCTGAGTTTTAAGGGCCGCGGCTCATACAGCATTTTACCGAGACCACCGAAAGATAGATCTATTTTCGGTGGCCTTGGTTATACGCTGGAGCGGCTGTACAGAAAACTCGATTGCGCCGAAGAAACTTCGGCGCACTTTTTACTTGTTTAATATTTTGGCTGGCACTAAATATCTACAGCCGATATCACTGCAACCGATAACAGGTGCTGTGCAAGAGCTTCCGCCAAGCACGATCACCTTCAGCGATATCGATTTTGGATTTTTACCGTCACCTTAAAAAAATTAGACAATAATCAGCAACTGGCTCAATGATCAACAGAAATTATGACGTCACTGACAACTCACAGGGTCAGCCTAAAATCAGAGGTGAGTCGTAATAGGTAAGAAGCGGGAGTGTAACCTGATGTTGCATTTATTATTATTATTATTATTATTATTATTATTATTATTATTATTATTATTATTATTATTATTATTATGCTTGTAGTAAAATATATTTGTTTTACTCATTTGTATCCTAATTATTAATGTATATATGGCTTATACCGAAACAAAGTTTATTATTATTATTATTATTATTATTATTATTATTATTATTATTATTATTATTATTATTATTATTATTATTCAGATGATGAACCCTATTCCTATGGAACAATCTCACAGGGGTAATTGATTTGAGATTCAAGCTTCCGAGGATATGGTGTTCAGTATTATTATTATTATTATTATTATTATTATTATTATTATTATTATTATTATTGTGTAGTTGTTTCTTTTAATGCATAAGCGTATAAGCAGCATCGTAACCTCAAATATGGAACCTTCATCCTGTTCAAATATATTTTAAATATACAGAAAACTCAAGCAATCCATCAAATTCCTAAGAAGCTGCACCAACAAAAGCAGTATTTTTTTTTTTTTTACTTTTTAATTTTTTATTTTATTTTTCAGTACAATATAACAGTACCCATTTATTTTTTTCTTACTTTTTATTTTTTTGGAGTACTCCGGTTACGTACTCCGAGCACCCAGGAGTCTGCTGTATAAAATACAAATAAAATTCCTTATACTGAAGAGAGAGATTCCCGGACACGGGGGAAGATGCTTGTCGTCTATTAAAAGGAAAACATGATCGCTTATAAATGGGAATCTAGCATTCATGAGCTTACATTTTACCTGCGTGTGTGTGTGTGTGTGTGTGTGTGTGTGTGTGTTTGTGCGTGTGTGCGTGTGGGGTTGTTCGTGTGTGTTCTTTAATAGGAGGACCAGACAACTGAAGCTATTTCAAGTAGGTCAGCCTTTAAAACCTGATGATTTGATTTTTGTTTATCTAATTGATTTTTTTATTTATCTAATTTACTTTTCATTTATTTTTTTATTTATCTATTTATTGTAATTTTATTCTTTTTATTTATTTAGTTATTGTATTTTTTACATTAATTTATTTTTCTGAGTATTTCAATTTTATCTTTTATTATTTCTTTTATATTTTTATCTATATCTATTTTTATTTTTTTTATTTTTATCCTTTTATTTTTCGGTGTTTAGCTATTTATTTATTTATTTAATTTCTTTAAGAATGAATGGTTATTACTGTATATATATCAAGTGACTCCACTGAAAAATTAATGAAAAGAGATGAACATTAGCTCAAAAGGGTGTTATCACAGACTGACTGTGGCCATTCAAAAGTAATAAAAAAAATTCCCATTATAAAACAAAACAAAAAAAAAAGATAAAAAAAACAGTAATGATTTCAAAACTAAATTAAAAACACAGAGAATTTCCAATATTGACAAATAAAAAAAAAAAAATACAAAATGACAGTTAAGATATGTCCATGAATTTTGCAAGTTGGCTTCTGACAATACAAGCGTATTTAACAAATATGTCTACTTTTGTTCTTAAAAATCATTTCTATATTTTATTGGTAGATTTTATTTCTATATAATCTTGAAGGAAGCATCAATTTCTATCATATATAATCAGATGTTAGTTGTATGTAGCTCTATAAATTATAATAATGATATGCACGAAAATGCATAGGACAAACGTCACAATAATGAAGGGAAAATTAAGAATGAATAATGAAGAATAGAAAATATAGAAGACCCTTTCAAATTTCTCTCTCTCTCTCTCTCTCTCTCTCTCTCTCTCTCTCTCTCTCTCTCTCTCTCTCTCTCTCTATTGATCTAATTTTTTTTCATTCTTAAAGCAAATCATTTGCGAGACATGGCATAGCATTGGGAGACAAGGTTGCTCCCTCTCTCTAAATTGGTCTCACGTTTGTTAATTCTGAAAGCAAATCATTTGCCAGACTTGTCATTGCATCGGCAGACAAGCTTGCTCTCTCTCTCTCTCTCTCTCTCAATTAATCTCATGTTTGTTAATTCTGAAAGTAAATCATTTACCAGACTTGCCATTGCATTGGCAGACATGCTTGC
>NC_089784.1:33330569-33343069 GCF_040412425.1 Macrobrachium rosenbergii
TGATCTCATTTTTATAATTCTTAAAGTAAATAATTTGTGAGACTTGGCATTGCATTGGGAGACAAGTTGCTCTCTCTCTCTCTCTCTCTCTCTCTCTCTCTCTCTCTCTCTCTCTCTCTCTCTCTCTCTCTCTCCAAAATTCATCCCTTTATGCATCTGTCTCTCCCAAGAGAATTATGACCAATTTTCATAGATCACGACTCAGTATCCAGTCACAGATGAAATATTTTACAATTCACTGTCACAATCAATTGTACCGCAACTGCATTTTTTTCTTTCCTTTTTAATACACAACGAGCTAAATCTCCACACACATCCTTCAAGATTCACAGAAGAAGAAGAAGAAGGAAAAGGGGGGAGGGAAGGAGGAGGAGGAGGAGGAGAAAAAGGAGAAGAAGAAGGAAGAAAAAATCAATGAGGAGGACAAGGCCTCTCGTCGAATCTCTTATCATAAGGTTATTCCAAGAACGACTCTGATGCAAACCTAGGACGACTCTGTTTCAGCCTTAAGACGACTTCGATGCAACCTAGGACGACTTTGATGCAAATCTAGGACGACTTTGACACAACCTAAGACGACTTCGATGCAATACAGGACGACTTTGATGCAAATCTAGGACGACTTTGACACAACCTAAGACGACTTCGAAGCAAGCTAGGACAACTCTGATGTAAAGCTATGACGACTTTCGATGCAAACCTACGACGAATTTGATGCAAACTTACGACGACTTCGGTGCAAACCTACGACGACTTTGATTAAACCTACGAGGACTTCGATGCAACCCAGGACGACTCTGACGCAAACCGAGGACGACTCCCTCGCAACCGAGGACGACTTCGATGCAAACCTATGGCGACTCTGATGCAACCTAGGACGATTTTGATTCAACCTTCGACGCAAACCTCGGCGACTTCGACACAACCTAGGACGACTTTGACGTAATCTAGCACGACTCTGGTGGAATCCTAGGACGACTTTGGCACAACCTAGGACGACTCTGATGCATCCTAGGACGACTTTGATTAAACCTATGAGGACTCCAATGCAAACTAGGAAGACTTTTCTGCAAACCTTGGACGACTTCGATGCAACCTAGGACGACTTTGATTAAACCTCAGGCGACTTTGATGCAAACTAGGACGACTTTGATTAAACCTCCGGCGACTCTGATGCAAACTAGGACGACTTTGATGCAACCTAGGACGACTCTGATGCAATCTAGGACGACTTTGATTAAACCTCCGGCGACTTTGATGCAAACTAGGACGACTTTGATGCAACCTAGGACGACTTCGATGCAACCTAGGACGACTCAGAGGCAAAACCTCCAACGACTTTGATTAAACCTACGAGGACTTCGATGCAAAGCAGGACGACTTTTCTGCAAACCTAGGACGACTTCGACACAACCTCGCACGACTCTGATTAAACCTCCGACGACTTTGAGGCAAAACATAGGACGAACTTCGAAGCAACCCATATCGCCCATATAGCAAAACATTCACCTTTCGCGAATCCTGGACTCGAAATTTAACTAAAAAGAAAAAAAAAAAAAGAATAAAAAAAATACCATCCTATTATGAGGCGTTTGTTAGCACTGATATCCCTCCATCACTACATCTGTAAACTCCGGATGCATCACAGTGCCGTCGTTCAGAATCCGCAGCGTTGAAGTCTCCGGGCTCATCCTACGGGAACCTCGCCCTTAAGGCTCCGGGGGGACGTAGAAGCCGCGAGGGGCGTCCTCTCCTCCTCTGGTCCGCAGGGGGCCTGTGCAGGCGGAACGAGGTCGTAAATGTCACGGGTATAAGGGCATCTGTTCTTCACTATAGTTAGAGATCTTATCCCCCCCCCCCCCGCCCCGCCCTCGCGCCTCTCTCTCTCTCTCTCTTTCTCTCTCTCTCTCTCTCGCGTTGATTCCTGCTCTAAAGCATAAGTTGGTCATTCTAATCTGATTTAACCTGCCTTTAAACCTCCTACGCATCTACAACAAACAAGAGCGAATCCCCAATTGTTGATTTATGGAGATGTTCCGACGGACAGAACAAATACTGTAGAAGAAAAAGAAAAAAGAAAAAAAAATCATTGTAGCATCTTCATCATTATCCTACTCCTCTTCCCAAAACAACAGCAAATCCCCAATAGTTGATTTATGGAGATGCTTCGACGGACAGAACAAAATAGAAAAAAAGAAAAAATCATTGTAGCATCATCATCATCATCATCATCATCATCAGCATCCTACTCCTCTCCCCAATTCATGTTTTACTCTCGTGTTCCAGTAATAATAATGTCTTCTCGGAGTTTATAATGATATAGTCTTCTCAGCCGTCGAGACCAGATCCTTCGGCGGGGGGTGGCGGGTATCATCTGCAAATATATTCAGTTCTAAACGTACTCAATGTCAGGGGGCCGCAACATATGTTCTTCACCAGAAACTTGACCCCTCTTCATCCGCGACACCATGCAACAGGTCAGGGGGGAGGGGGGGAAGGGGGTTGGGGAGAGGGGGTTATGGACGCGGAACCCTGGAAAGAAAAGCCTGCTTCTTTTTCTTCTCTTTCTTCTTCTTCTTCTTCCAACCCAGGTAGGACGGTCAGAGATGTATCTCTGGAGGACGAGGAGGAGGAGGAGGAGGAGGGGATGACAGGACTCCTTCCAAAGGAATGCCAAGTTTTGCAGGAACTGAAAATATAAATATATCAAACAATTCGATCTTTTTTGCAAGACTGTCTTTAATGACAATCGTTTAAGGGGGCGGGATACAAAGGCCAGTCGGGGTGGTTTCCGAAGAGAGAGAGAGAGAGAGAGAGAGAGAGAGAGAGAGAGAGAGAGAGAGAGAGAGAGAGAGAGAGTCAAGTTTTACAGAAACCCAAAAATAAATGAATGTATCAAACAATTCGATCTCTTTTTTTTTCAAGGCTCGGTTGGGGGTTTATGAAGAGAGAGAGAGAGAGAGAGAGAGAGAGAGAGAGAGAGAGAGAGAGAGAGAAAACTCGATTGTTCATAAAACCCTAGGTGTGCTGCCGGGACCGCCTTTTAATAGCCCTCCAATTGAAATCCGACAAGAAGAAAACCCGCCCGCTGGAACCATGCTTCTTCGGCAATAGATTTACCAGATTCTGCGGTCGATTCGTCCAATCTCGGATGGCATTAAAGAAACTGGAATTTTGGTGCCGAGTAATCAGAAACGTGTTTTTTTTTTTTTTTGTCTTGTTGGATTAAACTCTGATAAAAACACGCAAATGGTACGGTACTTTACGCTGAGGCGCAATATAGCAGAAATATTTCGATTGAGGAACATCCTTGAGGTATGAGCTTAAACAAACTAATTTACTAGCTAGTGTATAAAAAAAATCTAATAATTCAAAGATCCAGAATATATCAAGTAAATAGAAATGTCGAGTAAAAAAGCCACAATACTGTATATGAGCTGTTGTATTTTTCCAAAATACAAAAAGTTTTAATCTTCAGCCAACTCTTCAGCTGAAGAGGACCTTTGTGCAAACGGTTGAAAGCTCTGTTTTTTTTTAACCCTTTTTTTCGTATTTTAGAAAAATACAATGGCTCATATGCATTAATGTGGTTTTTTGCTTATTATTTCCGGTCACATTATGGTGATGCACCATAGATAAGAAATGTATTCCACCTGCTAATGAGAATAGTAATTAACCTGACAATGCTAACAGAATCTGTCTCTAATTCTATCTTTCTAGATTTTAAATCCGTCTTTCAAGACCGTGGAACAGTCTCCCTGAAAATTTCAAGCGAAGATGCAATGCAAACTATGGTAAGGCAATTCTCCTTGTGTTTTAAAAGTTTATATTTTTATCTATTTTTTATTAATTCGTTAATTTATTTCGTGTTTTTCTAATAACTGATCTCTTCTTTCCGTATTTCCTATCATCTTCTGTTACTTATTTAAAAGGAACGCCTTAATATTCTTTGGAAGATTGAATTTCCAGTCAATGACCCCTGTGGTAGGCTTCTTCCACATGAATAGGGTTCATCTTCTGAATAATAATAATAATAATAATAATAATAATAATAATAATAATAATAATAATAATAATAATAATAATAATAATAATAATAATAATAATTTAGGGATTCTCGTTCTCTGAGGTTTTAAGCCCAGTTATTTATTTTCATTTTCTCGTCAGCTGAGATAAAAGAATGCACTGTTCTTCCCGTGATGACTGCCTGAAATCAGAAGCTCTATAAAACAGCGTAAAAGCAAACACATAGCTAATACACCATTAGCACTGTATTGATCTCTTTTCTTTATTTCTATCTTTCTTTCTTTAAATCTTCAACTGAAAGCCCTTATGAACGGAGCCAACAGCCTATAAACCCAAGAGGGCCCCAAAGGGGAATCTGCCTGCACAGAGAGAGAGAGAGAGAGAGAGAGAGAGAGAGAGAGAGAGAGAGAGAGAGAGAAAATGTGATAGAGAAATATGAGGAATCAGAATATAAAACTGATACACCTGAAATTCAGGCAAAAACAGACACACACATGAGAGAGAGAGAGAGAGAGAGAGAGAGAGAGAGAGAGAGAGAGAGAGAGAGAGAGAGAAAAATGTGACAGAGAAATATGAGGAATCAGAATATAAAACTGATACACCTGAAATTCAGGCAAAAACAGACACATACACATGAGAGAGAGAGAGAGAGAGAGAGAGAGAGAGAGAGAGAGAGAGAGAGAGAGAGAGAGAGAGAGAGAGAGAGAGTGATAAATAAATATAAGGGAACAAAATATAAAACTCATACACCTAAAAATCTGGCAAAAACACACACACATACACATACACATGAGAGAGAGAGAGAGAGAGAGAGAGAGAGAGAGAGAGAGAGAGGAAAAGGTGATCAATAAATAAATATGAGGGAACAGAATATAAAACTGATACACTGACAACCTGGCAAAAAAACACACACACGCACACAAAAAGTAAAGACTAAAACAAAAATAAACGCCAGAAAAAAAAAAGGCCCTAATGAAAACAATCCCCACTTACAACAGGCATTAAAACATTGCAAAATAAAGTCCCAAATTGTAAAATATGCGCCTCTCCCTTATCCATGGGCGTCCCTCCCAGGTCGGGCCTAATCAGATATTGTTGAATAATGACGTCCCCCTTCCCCCCTCCCCCACCCTGCACCCCCTAAACTGATTGGCATATAGCCCAGCCTCTGATTTCATGACCTAGTTGATGTCAACAACACAATCATCTCGTTAAAACTCGGCGTTTCGTTAGGCGCCGCGGATCCCACTTTCATTTTCATTTGCATTATGAAGTATAATGTCAGCTAATGCGGCTAGTAAATCATAATAACCTCCAATGAAATATTAAATATTAAATTTCCCTGCATAACTCTGCCCGACGCGAAAGGTGAAAAAAAATGTTACCTGGGTGATGCTCTTTGTAATTCGCTGGATTTCGTGTCGCCTAAACGATTGGGAATTGGATTAATTTTTACAAATTTATGTGTTCCTGGTTTATTTATTTATTTATCTATTTATTTTTAGAAAAGTTAGCTACTAAGAAGGATGTGTGATTTCACAGGATCATCATCATAGGATTCTACAAAGCATTGTTTAGATATTGTTTATTCCTCTTAAAAATATATCGGTTTTGTTTATTTGTTTATTTTGGGGTGGGATAATTAGCTGTGTTCCAGGTTTATCTGTTTATTTCTTTTTTTTTTAAGTTAGCTACTAAGGAGGATGTGTGAATGCGCAGGATCATCATAGGATTCTACAAAGCATTATTTAAAAATTGTTTATTCCTCTTAAAGATAAAACCGTTTAGTTTATTGTTTATTTTTGGGATGGATAATTGGCTGTGTTCCTGGTTTATTTATTTACTTCTTATTTTTCTTAGAAAAGTTAGCTACTAAGAAGGAAGTGTGAATGCACAGGATCATCAAAGGATTCTACAGCTAATTATTTAGAAATTGTTGATTCCTCTTAAAAACAAAACTGTTGTCTATTTGTTTACTTTTGGTGTGATAATTAGCTGTGTTCCTGATTTGTTTATTTCTTTCTTTTTTTTTATTTTTAGAAAAGTTAGCTACTAAGAAGGAAGTGCGAATGCACGCGATCATCAAAGGATTCTACAAAGCATTATTTAAAAATTGTTTATTCCGCTTAAAAGTTAAACTGTTTTGTTTATTGTTTATTTCTTGGGGGGATAATTCGCTTCTAAGGAGGATGTGTGAATGTAGCATCAACGCAGGATTTTACAAAGATATATTTATAAATAGGTTACATCTCTTTAAAATAAAACTGGTTAGGTTTAATTTTTCTCTATTTCTTGGAAAAATGAGCTCCTAAGAAGACTGTGTGAATACACAAGCTCATCACAGGATTCGGCAAACCATTATTAATTATAAATTATTTAGTTCTCTCGAACGAAAAATTGCGATATCTTTATAAATGTAAGTATATAAATATACACCACATATGTATTATCCGAACAATGACAACCTATGGAGAAAGTTGTAAGTCAACAAGATAGCAAAAACAAATACGCATCACGCCAGAAAGCAAATAAGATAATGAATAAATGCAAATGTAATTTAAAATCAGAGAGGGAACATAAAAGCTGTTTTCAAATCAACGATGAAAATGTCAGTGGAACCTTCGAATGAATATTGCCACAGAATTTTTCTACAGTTACCTGACACTTTTTCTTCAACTCACCAACCTCTTAGACTCGTGTTTGCTTCTATCCTTTGAGGCCCGTGAAGGCACTAGACTGACCGTCCCTTATTACAAGCTTTTACACTCATAAACAAGTAAAAAATGAGCCGAAGAAACCTCGACGCAATCGAGTTTTCTGTACACCCGCTACGGCGTAGAATCAAGGCCATCGAAAATAGATCTATCTTTCGGTGGTCTCGGTATAATGCTGTATGAGCCGCGGCCCATGAAACTCTAACCAGGGCCCGGTGGTGGCCTGTCCTAAATCGTTGCGAGAAGCACGATTATGGCTAACTTTAACCTTAAATAAAATAAAAATTACTGAGGCTAGAGAGCTGCAATTTGGTATGTGGATGATTGGAGGGTGGATGATCAACATACCAATTTGCAGCCCCCTAGCCTTGGTAGTTTTTAAGATCTGAGAGCGGACAGAAGAAAGTGCGGACGAACGGACAAAGCCGGCACAATAGCTTTCTTTTACAAACAATTGAAAATTGATTTTTTAGCTTAACTAAAAACTACAGCAATAAATTTGGGGACACGGAAAAAAATACCGTTGTTTGAAAGGGTAACAGTTTAGAACGGCTTAAGGCTGATTTCCATTATACCATCACGTCAACGACACATCACGTCACGTCCCCGTCCCATCATCCGTGTCTTGTATTCACACTATCCATCACAATCGCGTACAGTTCGTGCCCAACCTCAGCGACTCTCAGATTTAGCGATAAGAAATTTGCATACGCACCGTCACGTCACGTCACGTCAAAATATTCTTTCCAAGAAAACGTGTCGTGATGTGACGGTGGATGCCGCGTGCCTGATGGTGACGTGACGCGATGGTGTGAACAAGTCCATTTGATTACATGTAAGAAATTCTCACGTACTTTGACGTGGCGTGATGTGTCGGTGACGTGATGTTATAATGTGAATCAGCCTATAGTAGAATGGAGCAGACGGAATATAAAAAGAACTGGGTCGACGTGATAATGATGAGAACATACACACACACACACACACAGTGTAGGCATATGAAACGACAGCTGGTGTACACGTCCGATGCCTGTACGAAGGTTCATCCACGATTCACCACGAGGAGGAGTAGAACAGTGTCTGCAGCCTTGATTTCCCTAGATCCGTCCTCTTTATGAGGGAAATATGCATGTATGTAAGTATGTATTGAACTGAATTAAACTGAATATAGAATTTAGGCCAAAGGCCAAGCACTGGGACCTACGTGGTCACTCAGCGCTGAAATGGAAATTGACAGTAAAAGGTTTTTAAGGTGTAACAGGAGGAAAACCTCTCAGTTGCACGATGAACCAATTGTTAGGAGAAGGTGGAGAGTAAGATGGAAGAAAGAGAATATGAAGGGAGGAACAGTAACAGGAAGGAAAGGGGTTGCAGCAAGAGGCCGAAGGCACGGTGCAGAGAACCTTAAGTAATGCCTACAGTGCACCACATGAGGTGCACTGACGGCGCTAACCTCCTACTGTATGTATGTATGAAATATTTATTGCTAATTATAATGTATGTATGTATGTATGTATGTATGTATGTATGAAATATATCTAATTATAATGGATGTCTGCATGTATATATGAATATAATGTGTGTATTTATGTATGAATGTATGTATGAAATATGTCTAATTATAGTGGATATCTGCATGTATATATGAATATATAGGTTCGTTGATGGGGTGATTAACAGTTGGTTGAAATATTTCTCTAGAAAGAAACATACGACTGTAACACAAATTCACAAATGCAGAAAGGTAACCAAAGAGCCTTTCAATATACACAAATAATCCCTAAATACATACACAAATATACACAAATGCTCCCTAAAAAAACTTCGAAGAAAAATGTATAACATGTCACAAACAAATGAAATTGATTCTCATTACACATTTGGTAAAGAAAAGAAAACGAATTCTCACTCAACACGCAGTAAATGAATTAATATTATGCTCATTCAAATTCTAATCACTCAGACCAAAAACACTGAAAATCATAAGAAAATCTTCACTTTTCACTTTTACTTATTCATGCGT
Source organism: Macrobrachium rosenbergii (assembly GCF_040412425.1). Classification (NCBI taxonomy): domain Eukaryota; kingdom Metazoa; phylum Arthropoda; class Malacostraca; order Decapoda; family Palaemonidae; genus Macrobrachium; species Macrobrachium rosenbergii. The sequence continues at coordinate 33,339,333 of NC_089784.1, forward strand.
GAAGGCTTGCGCGAGCCCTGAGAGAGAGAGAGAGAGAGAGAGAGAGAGAGAGAGAGAGAGAGAGAGAGAGAGAGAGAGAGAGAGAGAGAAATTCTTCTAAACACTGAAATCTCTAAACACTGAAATCTCTAAACACTGAAATCTCTAGCCATAAGAGAGTTTAAAGTTTAGATGGGAGAGAGAGAGAGATAAATTCTTCTAAACACTGAAATCTCTAGCCATGCGAGTGTTTAAAGTTTAGAAGAGAGAGAGAGAGAGAGAGAGAGAGAGAGAGAGAGAGAGAGAGAGAGAGAGAGAGAGAGAATTCTCCTAAACACTGAAGTCTCTTTAGCCATAAGAGAATTTAAAGTTAAGAAGAGAGAGAGAGAGAGAGAGAGAGAGAGAGAGAGAGAGAGAGAGAGAGAGAGAGAGAGGACAAGTTAATTTTCCACGAAAGACGGAATCCCATTTTACATCATAATCCTTCAGTGTTTAAAATCTCCCGGACCGGGTATATTTTTCATCAGCGGTTTAAAATGCAGTTTCGCTACGGTGATTTTGACCGACACATGCGCCATGAAATGCAGTTTACTGCGCACGCGCTCCGAAAACCTTCCTTCCTTCCCGGGCCACCTAATTTTTCTCCCCCGAATTATGTCAAAAGAGAGAGAGAGAGAGAGAGAGAGAGAGAGAGAGAGAGAGAGAGAGAGAGAGAGAGAGAGCAGTATGTCAACGGTGTGTGTGAGAGGGAAAGATCATAATAGTTCAAGAAGCGGATTATGAGATAAAGAGAGAGAGAGAGAGAGAGAGAGAGAGAGAGAGAGAGAGAGAGAGAGAGAGAGAGAGAAACGGTATGTCAACGGTGTATGAGAGGAAAAGATCAGAACAGTTCAAGAAACGGATTATGAGACAAAGAGAGAGAGAGAGAGAGAGAGAGAGAGAGAGAGAGAGAGAGAGAGAGAGAGAGAGAGAGAGCAGTACGTCAACGGTGTGTGTGAGAGAGAAAGATCATAATCGTTCAAGAAGCGGATTATGAGAGAGAGAGAGAGAGAGAGAGAGAGAGAGAGAGAGAGAGAGAGAGAGAGAGAGAGAGAGAGAGAGAAAGCAGTATGTCAACGGTGTGTGTGTGAGAGAGAAAGATCATAATAGTTCAAGAAGCGGATTGAGACAAAGAAAGAGAGAGAGAGAGAGAGAGAGAGAGAGAGAGAGAGAGAGAGAGAGAAACGGTATGTCAACGGTGTGTATGAGAAGAAAAGATCGGAATAGTTCAAGAAGCGGATTATGAGAGAGAGAGAGAACAGTATGACAACGGTGTGTGTGAGAGAGAAAGATTATAATAGTTTAAAAAGCGGCTTATGAGACACACACACAAAGAGACAAGGGTCAGGCAGTGGTATTCCAAATATGATTCACGTCAATCATTTTTCATTGCATGATTGAAAAATTCAATGTCTTTACAATATACATCTTGCAGGAGATTTTATTAATTTACCGAAAAGATTTTATCATTTTATTTCCCTAATAAATGTTAAAAGTCAGAGATCTGACGTGACCAAAAAATTTATCTTGTTATTCGTTATTAAATTTTGTTAAAAGTATTTCAAAATTAGTTGTAAGAGAATTAAAATATTTTATTATTATTAATTATTATTATTATTATTATTATTATTATTATTATTATTATTATTATTATTATTATTATTATTATTATTATTATTCAGAGGGTCAACCCTATTCGTAGAGAACAAGCCCACCAAAGGGGCCACTGACTTGAAATTCAAGCTCCCAAAGAATATAGTTTTGATCTGAAAGTAACAGAAGGTACTGAGAAATACAGAAAGGAGAGATCAGTTATTTTAGAAAAGCAAAAAATGAACAAACTGATAAATAAGTACACAAAATGTAAGTTAATTATTAATATACGAGGAGCATTTTTCAGGGAAGTAATGCGTTGCATTTTCGCTTGAACTTTCGAAGTTCCAATTGTTCGACATCCTCAAGGAGGCTGTTCCATAATCCAACGGTGTGAGGATTAAAGGACCTCCGGAACCGAGAAGTTCGACAACGAGGCACACTTACTGCATATTGGTGCAGCTGTTCAGCAAATCTAGTTCCTCTCAGCAGAAGAAGAGGACCAGGGATCAATTCTGTCCTAAAATGGAAAACTGCAAAATTTTCGAAATTGAAATATGCCACCTATTGGGCTCGTGAAACACTGATACACAAGTTACTGCAGTTTCAGAATGATTCTTCAATGCTATCCACGAGTATTTAAGGGGTCCCATTTGCAGTGTCTGCAAATTCGGTAGTAAGGCAAGGAAGAACCTACCATTTTTCTCATTTTTGTATTTTTGCAGATAGTGCAGTCTTCCATTTCAAGGCAGAATTGTGAATGTGAAAGATCTCTGTTAAGATACAACTTATGAAAAAGTGACAAACAAGAGGCCATCCGTCGATGGTCCAAGTCATAAATGCTAATGTTAGGAAACAGAAACCAATCAACACAAACCACTCTGTCTGATAGAAATAAATCTCTGGCAGAAGCTGACATCCACACCGATGAACAGTATTCCAGTAAAGGAAGGACAAATGACCTACAACAGGTTTGCAACAATTCAGTTTTTATCTGAAAATCACAATTTTCTTTAATGAAATGGACTATAGGCCTAATGCTATGGTCTGTTTTCACATTATGAAGACATTATTAATAGCCATAAATAACTTTCCTTTTCAATATTTTTGTTAAGAACATAAATTTCATTCAACTCAGAGGAACTGGACAAGAGATATTTGATAATTTTCTTCAGAGATACCTTCCTCATGAGAGAGCAAATTTGATGTTAATGGCGAAGTTTGTGTGAAGGACTTCAGCACACTGCTGATGAGCCTTTTGTGTAAGTATATGAAGCAGCCAATGTGGGATCACAAACTCCAAAGGAAGTTCACACACCACAATATATATATATATATATATATATATATATATATATATATATATATATATATATATATATATATATATATATATATATATATATATAACTCGATCACTTGCACAATATTGTTCTGCGTATTAATACAATGAATACAGGACCTCAGGATGGTGTCTGATGGAGATTTTTATTAAAAAGAGTTACAAGCTTTCAAGAACTTGTCTGCTATAATCGTGTGGTTTTTACAGCTACCAGACGATGACGGCAGATAGTCCTTGAAAACTCGTAACTTATTTTTTTAATAAAAATCTATGTTAGATACCACCCTGTTTAAATGAGGTCCTGTTTATATATATATATATATATATATATATATATATATATATATATATATATATATATATATATATATAGAAATCATCAACACACAATCACGTGTGGAACAGAAATAAATTTCTGACTCACGTCGGGATCGAACCCAGGTCTCTCAGGTGGAAAGCAAGGGCGTTAACCACTGGGCCATACAAGTCTAAAAAGTTTGGAACCTGAGAGCAACTTCACCCAAGGAATTACCTGGGCAAGCTAACTGCTTGCATACCAGCGAGTTTTCCCAACTTCCCGACTCAGCAATGACCCAATAGACAACATTTCATTCGAATTATCCCTTCTGAGTGAATAAGATAGAAATCATCAACACACAATCACGTGTGGAACAGAAATAAATTTCTGACTCACGTCGGGATCGAACCCAGGTCTCTCAGGTGGAAAGCAAGGGCGTTAACCACTGGGCCATACAAGTCTAAAAGAAGTTGGAACCTGAGAGCA
>NC_089784.1:33348069-33358069 GCF_040412425.1 Macrobrachium rosenbergii
GGCTAAAGGGCATTGAGCCTCTCTATCAGATCACTGAGGTCATGCGTTCGCTCGCCAATAAAGCAATCAGGAGGGCCGAGTGTGTCCGGACAGGCGCACACACACTCACGCACGGATTTACATCATCTACGAAACACGATACGGATATAAAGATGGAGGCCACGATTAACTCCGGGTTGGGGAGGGAAGGGGGAAGAAGAAGGTTTTTAACTGCAAAATGGAGATGGAGGTTGTCGGAATAAAACCGTCATTCCGAGGGAGAAACGTCAAAATAAAGCCATCATGAGACAGAATCCAACACCTTTGAGGAAGTATCGTCTTGCGAAGCCGAAGGAGAGTTATTAGCAGATGAGGAGTCGATAGACAAAGGCCAAAGGCTTTCCCGGGGCGTCATAAAGACAAAGCTCTTCAGAATACAGTTGGAATTCAGGGGACAGAATTCGTGGATAACTACGATTTATTCATATGACAGAATTCGTGGATATCTACGACGTATTTATATGACACAGTTCATGGATATCTCAGACGTATTCATATGACAGAATTCGTGGATATCTAAGACGCATTTATATGAAGACTCTTTCAAATATAAACCACAAAGACTTCGCGACGGAAAATATCACGAACGAGTTTTCAGGAAATAAAAAAAAAAGACTGACACTGACACTGCTCAAATGTAAATTTTACCGATATTCCAAATTCACTTAGTTTTACAATGGAATCTTGCGAGCGCGCGTACACGCAGACACATGTATGCACACAAGACTGTGAAGAAGTTACTGCACTTGAAGCTTAAGACTGTCATGGCCGTTCAAGAGATGTTTAGTACATTCACAATGAAACAGAAACAGAGAAGCAAAACTTTGAAACATTGTAAAAATAAACGTTCGCCAACCTTTATATATATATATATATATATATATATATATATATATATATATATATATATATATATATATATATATATAGTATATATACACATATATTATACATATGGAATATACGTGTGTGTATATACATACATACATACATACATACATACACACACACACACACACACATATATATATATATATATATATATATATATATATATATATATACTGTATATTAGAGAAAAAATCTACCGCTGCGGAGGATCAGGTTGAGGAGGAGGAGAAGGAGGAGGAGAAGGAGGAGGAGGAGGAGGAGGAGGAGGAGGAGGAGGAGGAGGAGGAGGAGGAGGAGTGGGAGGGGGTCGAGGATGAGGTAGGTCATAATTGTTCTGGTTGAACGAGCTTGAGGAAGGAGATCATCTGGTGGCCACCGCCTGAGACTAAATGAGAGATTCTGGTCAAGTGATTTCCCTTTAAAATCAATTACGGCCGTTCGAGGATCACTCAATAATACCTCAACATCGAGAGAGAGAGAGAGAGAGAGAGAGAGAGAGAGAGAAAGTTCACTAGGCCGAGATCTATTGGGTTGCTCTAGCAGAGGAAGACCTACTCCCAATATTCTGCTGAGCGTGATTAGCTTGATTTAATCTACCCTTTAACTTGTATGACCTCATCTACTATCGAGAGATTCGTACCCATTCTCCTTTCCCCTCCCCCCACCCCCAAGGCCCTTCCTCTTTCCCTAGAGAATGAATGTACATGGTCCTAATAACCCATGTAGATATGCACATACTGTACATTCGCCAACAAAGAAGCAAGGCCACATAAAAGCGCATTTATCAATCACTTTTCCTACGAGGTGTCGGATGACTGTGGGATAGATGGAGGGGGAGGAGGGTGGGGAAGGAGGAAAGGGAGGAGGAAAAGGAGGAGGATAAAAGGGGAGAGATATAAAAAATATGACATCATTCTGCCTGAAAAAAGAAACGGAGTGGGAACCAGACACTGGCCCTAGAGGGAGTCGTCGTAGGCAAGAGGTCAGTATTCACACCATCTTCATCCCGGCTATCTCGAAGGAGTATCGGTACTCAAAGTCAAGTGTGAGGAGATATGATCGATTTATTGCCAGAATAAAGATGAGGTGAGGGCGAGTGGGAGGTTCTGGCTACACTGATTAATTGTACTTCACCCGGGCCTTTATTTCTCGGGGATCAGCGCTAGAGAGCTCATAAATTCAGGGACACACAGACAGGTACCAATCATGTTTTAGTAATATTTTGCAATTACTCCGTAACAGAGTTGGTGGGTTGCCGACGGCCATATTAACTTCCTAGGAACTTTCAAGGATAGACGGGGCAGCAAGACGGGGGAAAAAAAAGAACATGAGAGGAGGAGAATGAGACGGGAAGAGGGAGGCGGTGGCTACTGTCTTATAAGACAAAGGAAAACTAAGAGAAGACAGTAAATCAGAGAAGTAGTTTTGACAGAACTTCAGAGGGTCCAAACAGAAAATACCTTATAAAATAAAACTTCGAAAACTTGCGAAGGGGTCCCTACTACCACACACACACATACACACACACACACACACACACACACGCACATCATCATCATCATCATCAACATCACGTTTTTTCAGCGCTGCAAAAAATGAGGAACATTTAATAACTAACGCGTCGAGTTACAGTTCACGTTCTAATAGGCGATCCCGACTCTCCTGAATGGGCCGGAATCCTTCGTGCCCCCGAGACGCTCATGAGAAAAGGCGCATAAAAGAGAAAATCACCATCACACACAATGAGCCTACGTCCCATTACCGAGGACCGCGACGAGTCTTCAGGAATAGGTCAACTAAACGATAAAGAGAGAGAGAGAGAGAGAGAGAGAGAGAGAGAGAGAGAGAGAGAGAGCTGGAAATCTATTTGCATAAGGAAATACTTAAATACTTCTCAACAGTTTCTTCGTTACTTTCATGCGATGGACCTCACGTAGAGCAGCCCTTAAATGAGAGCATAAATGAGAGAATAAATGAGAGAATCATTTGTAAAACTGTAACTTATTCGTGCACGAATATAACCAGTTAAAAATGCGCCAAAGTTTCTTCGTATAATCAAGGCCACCGAAAATTGATATATCTTTCGGTAGTCTCGGTATAATGCTAAATGAGCCGCGGCTCATGAAACTTTAACCAAGGCCCGGTGGTGACCTATCCTATATCGTTGCCAGGAGCACGATTATGGCTAATTTTGGTATGTTTGATGACTGGAGGGTGGATGATCAACATACCAAATTTGCAGCCCTCTAGCCTCTGTAGTTTTTAAGATCTAAGGGCGAACAGAATATAGTGCGGACGGACAGACAAAGTCAGCACAATAGTTATCTTTTACAGAAAACTAAAACGCGGCTTGTTTACCAAGCTTTCGAATTTCTGACATAAGTTTGGCCTAAACAAAGATAGTGAAAACAGATGAATTTCAGACGAAAACAAATGAAAACAAAAAAGGAAAAACTACATTTATTCACCGCATGCGTGAAGTCAGACCTCAGAAGGAAAATAAAACTGGAAAAAGGAACAACGCTTAGACGAAGTCAAACCCCAGACGAACAAAAATCTGGAAAAAGGAAAGATTTCGCCTGACTGAGAAAGCAAAACAAAAAGGTCTTCATATACAAATCAAGCCATTTTTCTGACCTGAAGTGCCTACGCATGGTGGAGGAGGAAGTAACAATGCCTGGTGGTACAACCAGAGTACATGACATCATCCCAACAGAGCTCAGTCGAACAGAAGGGAAAAGTTTCTCCCGCGGAAGTTTATAGACCAACAACTCAGGTTCGATCGACCATGATTTCGATTTTGTTTTCTGGACTTCAACTGGCCGGTTCCCCAGAGGGAGTAGGAGGTTGCATCATCTCTCTCTCTCTCTGTCTCCCTCTCTCTCTCTCTCTTCTCTCTCTCTCTCTCTCTCTCTCTCTCTCTCTCTCTCTCTCGATAATTCTCATATCTTCCGTTGTCTCTCACTTTGCATTCACGTTCTAGCAAAGCAGCAACTCTCTCTCTCTCTCTCTCTCTCTCTCTCTCTCTCTCTCTCTCTCTCTCTCTCTCTCTCTCTCTCTCTCTCTCTCTATATATATATATATATATATATATATATATATATATATATATATATATATATATATATATATATTTATTTCTGGCATCTTCCGTGGTCTCTCACTTTGCATTTATATCCTAACAAGCAGCAACTCTCTCTCTCTCTCTCTCTCTCTCTCTCTCTCTCTCTCTCTCTCTCTCTCTCTCTGTGTGTGTGTGTGTGTGTTTTGGACATATCACTTGCAGGTTAACACATGCATACCCCAATTTGCCAAGTTATGTACACTACTTGCCAAGTTGTTGATTATTATAGTTGTTAAAATATTACGAAAGTCAAGTTATCTGACAAATATATTTTCTGTATTTCCTAGTACCTTCTGTTGCTTCTTTCAAATGAATACCATATTCTTTAGAAGCTTGAATTTCAAGTCAATGGCCCCTGTGGGTTTGTTGCATATGCACAGAGTTCAGCCTCTGAATAATAATAATAATAATAATAATAATAATAATAATAATAATAATAATAATAATAATAATAATAATAATAATAATAATAATAATAATTTCCTATTACACTTTGTTACTTCTTTCAAATGAACACCATATTCTTTGCAAGCTTGAAATTTCAAGTCATTGGTCCCTGTGTGCTTGTTCCATATGAGGGTTCAGCCTCTGAATAATAATAATAATAATAATAATAATAATAATAATAATAATAATAACTTCCTATTTACCTTTTGTTACTTTTTTTTATATGAACGCCATATTCTTTGGAAGCCTGAATTTTAAGTCATTGGCCCCTGTGCGCTTGTTCCAAATCAATAGTGCTGAGCTTCTGAGTAATAATAATAATAATAATAATAATAATAATAATAATAATAATAATAATAATAATAATAATAATAATATATCTTAAACAACATTTTAAAGCTATTCAATTTAATACTAAAGAAAGATTAGCATTCAGAAGTTCTTAATAAAAAGAAATTAAAATTACAGGCCAACTCAGTCAGTCAGTTCTGACATGACATTAAACCAATTTACAATTTTATAAAATTACCATTCTCTTCACGTGTAATCCAGCCACGTAAATCCCAGGATTACTCTAAAGAAAAACCGTAAGAGAAGACGTAACGGATGATAATGAACACGATGAAAAGATACGGGGCGATTTATAGATGGCGCATGCGTCGTGTATCGTAAATTGAAATGAAGGATAATTAAATGAGCTGAGCGAATATTTGGCGGTGTATATTTCGTTCCGACGGAAATATCGTATGCGAGCTAGTGCGGAGAAAAATGAATTATTATTATTATTATTATTATTATTATTATTATTATTATTATTATTATTATTATTATTATTATTTGTGAGTTGTTGCACCCAATGAATATAAAAACTACGTAATATCCTTAGTTATAATAAAAATAATCATATATATATATATATATATATATATATATATATATATATATATATATATATATATATATATATATATATATATATACAGTATATATACATACATATACATAAACAGATATGTATGTAGTCCTGATTTCTTGTCTTCCGTGGTTCGAGCCCACGAGACGACGAACTTATTATCAACTAAAAATATTCCCCTTCGAGTAAGATATATGAAAATATATTATTTCCGAGGTAGATCGAACTGATATTAAAGGACGTTTGTTGCTTAATGCTTGTATATGAATCACGGTGATGTGATAAAAATTCATATATATATATATATATATATATATATATATATATATATATATATATATATATATATATATATACGAGTATGTGAGTGTGTGTGTATATATAAATCATTGACAATAATAAATTTCCATACTGACCACCATGACGTAATATCGACGTCCTTGCTAAAGAAACAATAACCCAAAATATCACACACAGAATGCAAAGACCTTTGTCAAAGCAAGCGCTGCTTGTGATCGGCCTGGGGGCCAAACTTGCACACCTGGGCCAAAGCAGCGGCTATAAACTATGACACTTTCGAATTTCCTCCTCCTCCTCCTCCGTATCCGTTACGGATCTCGAATAGCTTCTCCAACGTCGCATAAGACTTTTAATACTCGCCGACGATTTTGGACATTATTCTGTGTTAAAAGGCGACCTTGTTTAGATAATATATCATAAGGCTCTTGTAAGAGAGAAAATTCCTCTGAGGGAACTCTAGCCGGGTCTAATTATCAAAGAAAACGGGATGTGTCCGCTACGCTAAACCCAATTAAACTAACAATAAAACTGAATACATTGGAGATTCAATAAAAAAAGGGGCACAGACACGTCAATTATGCCAGCCAGTCATAATAGGACTCCTTTCACAGACACACACACACGGACAGTGTGGGGGGAGGGGGGGAGGGGGCTCGCTCTTGGGAACCAGCGTAGGACTTTTTATTATCGTAGGATATCAGACGGTTTTCAATAAATAACCTCCGTGAAAGTGCCTCTAACTGATACAAACCCAATTTACGACGGACGTAAAACTCCAAAAGAGTGTGGCGGTGACTGACAAGTGTCTTGTATCTAGGGAGACCCACTTCTAGCAAAAACTAGTACAATAGAGAGAGACAGAGAGCAACAGGGCGTTAACATTAACAGCGATTCGAGTCAGGGCGAATATTATAAGGTGGGGGGGGGGTTCCACAGGGCGCCTGCCAATGAGGAGAGGCTGGAGGACCTCGGATTCCAAGGGGAAATGTTTCGTAGGATCTGTTTATTTAAATAAAGCTTTGATTTCCTGGCGTTACTGAAATCATTCATTTGTAGAATAAGCGCTACAAAGCAAAAATGATTGGGTAATATTTTTTCCATACAAAGCAGAAATGATTGGTAATATTTTTTTCCCACCAAATGTAATGTAATGTAATGTAATGTTAGTCTCACATTTAGCATAATTCTTTTTTTTTTAAGCTGGTTTTGAAAATGTACAGACTGTCCTAAAAAACATATTTTATATATTCTCTTCTGATATAAAAAGTTACACTTGATAAAATAATAAATTTTAACAATATTTCAGTTTGTTTACAGAAAAGGCTCAAACATTTGTACCTGAAGTTACGAGATCCACTTGCACTTCGATAAACCAGCTGTGAGATGAAAACGTGCAAGATCTTACTAACTTATTGTACGCATTCAGTGTTCCTTTCATTACTTCACAAACACGGAAAAAAAGTAAAAAATGCGCCTAAGTTTCTTCGGAGCAATCGAGTTTTCAATCAAGGCGTACAATCAAGGCCACCGAAAATAGATCCATCTTTCGGTGGTCTCGGTATAATGCTGTATGAACCGTGGCCCATGAAACTCTCAGCCGGCCGTGGTGGCCTACTCGATACCGTTGCCAGAAGCACGATTATGGCTAAATTTAACCTTGAAAAAAATAAAAACTACTGAGACTAGAGGGCTGAAATTTGGTGTGGCTGATGATTGGAGGGTGGATGATCAATATACCAATTTGTAGCCCTCTAGCCTCAGCAGTTTTTAAGATCCAAGGGCAGACAGAAAATCCGGAACGACAGACAAAGCCGGCACAACAGCTTACTTTTACAGAAAACTATAAGACAAATGTGGGAAAAAAGGATCAATTTCGCCCGCTTAAATGAATCACTTTTCACTGTCGACGAAAAACTGAAATGACGAATGAAACATTTCTAAACCATATTGGTCATCTTCATTTCCTCATTCGTGTATTTGGCTTTCAGAAACAGGCTGAGAATGCCATTAACCCCCTTTTGTATTTTTGTTATGCTATGGCATTGTTAACCATTATTTTTTTCAAGCTACAACTGAATACAGCATTTCCTTGAACAGAGAGCACAGTAATGTCTGGATAAAAGGGACAGTCACCACAGTAATAGCTCTCTCTCTCTCTCTCTCTCTCTCTCTCTCTCTCTCTCTCTCTCTCTCTCTCTCTCTCTCTCTCTCTCTCTAATAAGGAAACTAAAATAGTAGCATTATATTCAATGTTATTTAATATATATGACTAACCCACTTACATTTTCAAGGCAAACAACAAACACACACACGCGTGCGCGCACACACACACAATGGTTTCCAGTTTCCACAGAATTTTCAAAATGATTTCCGTATCAGTGATAGTCCAATTCAATTTAACATAGGTAAATTGCGCGACATATTCAATCGAAAATTACATATTGACAAACCTACCGTCGTCTTCACCTCACAATGTCTACCAAATCAGCAACGTTACTAACCCTACTGTATGATTAATATTTAAGGTTTTCACACACTAGTTCTTCATAGGGTAGACTTCCCTTATATATAAACACATCAAAACTACTAGATAGATTGACATCCTGATTTATATTCAGTTTACGTGATAGACTGACATCCTGATTTATATTCAGTTCACGAAAAACCTCAAAAAATAAAAATAAATGGAAATACTTAAATGTATCTGAAAGACATCCTGAGCTTACTCTCCTTTCCTTCTCTTTCACATCCTATGAAGAACAATCATGGCTGAAGTAAAAGATTCCAGCCGCCTCCAACGCTTATAAATATTCTTGAAACATGAGATGTAGAACTCTAAAGGAGGAGGAGGAGGAGAGTGAGGGAGAGGGGGACAGGGAGGAGGAGGAAGAGGGGAGGGGGAGGAACAGGAGGGGAGGGGAGGAACAGAAGGAGGATGGGAGGAACAGGAGAAGTAGGAGGAGAATGGGAGGAACAGGAGGAGGAGGAGAGTGAGGGGGAGGAACAGGAGGAGAGGGAAGGAACAAGAGGAGGAGGAGGAGGAACGTGAGGGGAGGGGGAGGAACAGGAGGGGAGGGGAGAAACAGGAGGAGAAAGGGGAGAAACAGAAGGAGGAGGAGGAGGAGGAGGAGGAGGAGGAGGAGGATGAGGAGGAGGAGGAGGAGGAAAGGGGGGAGGGGGGGAAGACAAGCGACATGGAAGCCACATCCAAAAGTCCCCTCGTCCACGTCGGCCTTTTAAAGCCTCTCCTTATAGATCCTGTATACATTACTGGAAACACAGGATGAAGAGCCTTTGAAAACCTGGAAAAGTCATTCTCCCTTCCATTGTCTTTGAGGAACAACCGCAGCCAATTCCAGGTCCCGCCTCATTGGTTGCTGGATGGGAAGGTTGCTGAAGTCAGGTGATTACTTCGCTTTCCGGATTTTACGACACAAGATGAATTTTAAAGCAACGGCTTGGTTGGGGGGAAGGGCGGGGGAAGGGGAGAAAGGCTGGGATGGGAGAGGGGTAAGGGAGGCAGGGATGGAATGATGGGGGGAGGGTGAATGGATGGGTTGTGAGGGGAGGGGAAGGGGTAAGGTAGAAGGGTTGATTTGGAGGGGTGAGTCGGGATGGAAGAAAGTAAGGGAGGCAGGGGAGGAAAAGAGGGGGAGGGAGAATGGATGGTTTGTGGGGAGGGAGGAGGGGATGAGGAAGGGGGGAGGGTGAGGGGGTACTGTAAGAAGCAAGGGGGGGGGAGAAAGGAAACGAAAGAAAAGGTGGGTGGTCTTGCAGTCTTCCCAAGCTCTCTCTCTCCCTCTCTCTCTCTCTCTCTCTCTCTCTCTCTCTCTCTCTCTCTCTCTTGAAACGAGACCATATTCTTTCCCAGTCATAATAGGGCCGGCTATTTTCGTCTTACATTTATATATATATATATATTGCAGTGTATATTTTAATCACAAATGGCATTTTGTTCATTTCATTATTATAGGTAATATCACTTCCTTTCAACAAATATAATGAACAGTCATTATACGGAACAGAGCTTTCAGTTCCGTGTTATTTATTTTAGATAAATAAAGGAATGAGGTAACGTATATAGTCGTTTATGCCTCTGCTGGTCAAATGAATGTTTTCAGAATAACAAGTGAAAAAATGAGCCGAAGTTTCTTTGGCGCCATCGAGTTTTCTGTACAGCGTGTAATGCTGTATGAAACTCTCAGCCGCGGCCCATGAAACTCAGCCACGGTCCGCTGGTGGCCTCAGAAACGGCCCATAAAACTCTTAGCCGCGGCCCATGAAAC
>NC_089784.1:33363069-33388069 GCF_040412425.1 Macrobrachium rosenbergii
TCCGTCCGCACTTTATTCTGTCCGTCCTCAGATCTTAAAAACTACTGATGCTTGAGAGCTGCAAATTGGTATGTTGATCATCTACCCTCCAATCATCAAACTTGCCAAATTGCAGCCCTCCAGTCCCAGTAGTTTTTATTTTATTTAAGGTTAAAGTTAGCCATAATCGTGCTTCTGGCAACGACATAGGCTAGGACACCACCTGCCGTGGTTAGGGTTTCATGGGCCGTGGCTCATACAGCATTATACCGAGACCATCCAAAGATAGATCTGTTTTCGGTGGCCTTGATTATACGCTGTAGCGGTTGTACAGAAAAGTCGATTGCGCCGGAGAAACTTAGGCGCATTTTTTACTTGTTTTTTTTTTCACAACACATTTCTGGTGACGATGACCAATTTCTGATTCAGCAGGCAACTTGATTCAAAACACCTCCTGACGCTACCTTTAAAATAGCATTAACCTGAGGCCAGCCTTAACAAGTTATTTTCAACCTGACCCACCTTCTCCCCTTTGACCTAGCGCTTCGCATCTTGAACTAATAGTCAGATTAGGTGTCTACCAGTCTATCAACAGTTTCCGGTGCTAAAATAACTGTTTGATTCTGCTCATTATAACAAGGATCAAAACTTTAACAGGACCTACTGGTTCTTTGTTTAGTTAGCAAAATATAAAGTTAGTCATCATTCGCGCAATGCTCTTCCATAGTATCATTGTTTTTATAATAATAATAATAATAATAATAATAATAATAATAATAATAATAATAATAATAATAATAATAATAATAATAATAATATCACTATCGTGCAATGTTCGTTAATAATAATAATAATAATAATAATAATAATAATAATAATAATAATAATAATAATAATAATAATATGTTCCTTTCCCCATACTTCTTAAGACCTCAGAATTACACACCTTTATGGAAAAATTAAACTTCCCGTTCATTCTCTCTTCACGAGCAGACCATCTTTACGCCCACTATTATTGTTGTTATTATTATTATTATTATTCAGAAGATGAAACCTATTCATGTGGAACAAGCCCACAGCCATTGACTTGAAATTCAAGCTTCCATAGAATATGGTGTTCATTAGGAAGTAGTAAGAGAAAGTAAAGGGAAATACAGAAAGAAGAGATACAACTTATTAAAAAAAATCTAATCTCCTTTTCAATTCACGCAAACCTGTTCATCAGAAATTTTCCTTTACTGGCTGTCGAAAAAAACACAGCTATTAGTTAGACCTATTTACGGACTCCTAGCTTATGACTACATCTGTATAGAAGCTAAGGGCTGCCACTCTCGCCAATTTCTTGAAAATACTGAGAATCTAAATAGAGAAAAGCCCCCTGGAACCAACTTGTTAATCTTGGGGCGCTCCTTGCAAGAGAATTTCTTCATAGCTTATGACTACATCTGTATAGAAGCTAAGAGCTGCCCCTATCGCCAATTTCTTGAAAATATTGGGAATTCGGATAAAGAAAAAACTCTGGAACCAACTTGTTAATCTTGGGGTGCTTGTTGCAAAGGAATCTCTCCATAGCTTATGACTACATCTCTGCCCTACAATGGAAGACTGCAGTATCTGGAAAAATACAAAAACTGAGAAAAATGGTAGATACTGCAGTTTTCCCTTGCCTTACTACTGATTTTGCAGATGCTGCAAATGGGACCCCCTAAATAAAGCATTGAATAATCATTCTGAAACTGCAGTAACTTGTGTATTGGTGTTTCACGAGCCCAGTAGGTGGCATATCTCAATTTCGAAAGTTTTGCAGATACTGCAGTTTTCCATTTTAGGGCAGAGATGTATAGAAGCTAAGAGCTGTCCCTCTCGCCAATTTCTTGAAAGTATTGAGAATCCGAATCAAGAAAAAACCTCTGGAACCAACGTGTTAATCTTGGGGTGCTTCTTGCAAAAGGAATTTCTTCAGTTCTCTGTGAGAGGTCTGTCAACGAAAAACTGAAAGGAATTCAACATTATGAGATTAAAGCGACGCAGAAAAGACACATGTGAAATTGGTTACCGACAACCAGAGTGAACCTCATCAGTAAACGCTATTAAAATCGAATAAAAAGTCTAATTAAAGAATAAGAAGGCCTACAGCAAACTCTTACACAGCACCGCCACCGTCGTAAATACGCTCATTAGGCTTTTTACTTTTTTATAATCTACCCGAGAACGAGTTAGTATCATCATCTACCAAACTGCGAGCTTTAATCATCTACTTTACGCAACAACACTAGCTTTTTTTTTTTTTTTGTTAAGGCCACTTTATGGCAAAACGATTGCGTCGATTGAGATAAAGTACGTTAGGTATTTTTTCTCTCTCTCTCTTTTCGCATTAAAATAGATAGCGTCGTTATCTCGGAGTGATCGCGTGTTATCAGAGGCCTGAAGTACTCCCATAATATCCTCTCAGCAAGATGGCGGACTCAAACACACATTTTCGGGAAGAAAGGTCTACTAATATATGTCGGTTTCTACGGTTGAGTGGTCCAGCTCTCGCCTCATGTTCTCTAGATCCGTGGTTTGTTCCCCTCCTACCGCCCACCAGACAGCCAGGTCAGTGAATGTGTATTCTGGGGTTAAGTAAATAAACACTTGCCGAACACTTAAATACTGTGCCCCCTGGGAACAACCCCTTCACAGGAAAAGATATATAAATTATATATATATATATATATATATATATATATATATATATATATATAGAGAGAGAGAGAGAGAGAGAGAGAGAGAGAGATAGATAGATAGATAATATATATATATATGGATAGATAGATTATATATATATATATATGGATAGATAGATTATATATATATATATATATATATATATATATATATATATATATATATAATATATATATGGGCCAAGCTCATACAGCATTAAACCGAGACCACCAAAAGATAGATCTATTTTCGGTGGCCTTGGTTATACGCTGTACAGAAAACTCGACTGCGCCGAAGAAACTTCGGCGCATATTTTACTTGTCTTCTTCAAGCAGACAACGAGAAACAAGAACAACAAACGACGAGCGAAAAAGTCTAATGGTGCCTCCTTCCGATAAGTGAAATCATTCAAAAATAAATTTTCAGTTATTTTCTGATCAAAATATTCATATGGAGCACTGGTACACAACAAGTGGGTTTGTTCTTCTTCAGCTCGTCTCTACCTCACTAACCCCGTTTATTTTCAAGCATTTCCAATATTTCCCGTCCATTCCAGCTGACTTTCTTCACACGTGAATATCTAAATAAGAACGAAAGAAACTTCTTATACATACATAGATATATATAATATATATATATATATATATATATATATATATATATATATATATATATATATATATATATATATATATATATATATATATATATATATATATATATATATATATATATATATATATATATATATATATATATATATATATATATATATATATATATATATATATATATATATATATATATATATATATATATATATATATATATATATATATATATATATATATGTAATCAACAACCTGATACCTACTCAGAATCACTGTGCATGCTCAAAGCATTCCTCAAATTAATGCTTTACTTGTATACCACTTTTCAGGAGGTTACTCCGAACACCTGCAATTTCTCAATTTTCCTGAAACTGATTCTTTTCAACATTCACAGCACCGTATAACCATTATTCCTCTCTCTCTCTCTCTCTCTCTCTCTCTCTCTCTCTCTCTCTCTCTCTCTCTCTCTTCCTTGTTTTTTAATTCGGAACGTGACCCCTGCCTCACCGCCATATGTCAACCCAATATTCCTCTTCTCACTCCCGCTACTCTTTTTTTTTTTTTTTGTCTCCCTCCTGCTTCCTTCCTTCCTCCTCCTCCTTCCCCTCCTCCCTGTACTCCTGCTCTTCCTCCTCCTCCCTGAAGGATTCTAATCCTCCATTTCGAATCCTCCAATCCTCCGACGTTGAGTGCCGTTAAGTGTGAGTGATGGCGCTCTCCCAGACGAGTCCCCGTCGGAGGAGGAGGTGGAGGCGATGGCGTCGCCGGCAGCAGCAGCCGCAGCAGCGGCGTTCCCTCCATCAGAAAACTTGACGCACATCGACAACAACACCATCAGTCACCTGCCCTCCAGACCTGTCGGGTGTCATAAAGACGCCCATGATGAATGCCGTCAATATTTCCTCAAATCCCCGTCGTAAATATTCGCGGGGGCGCCCCCCGCCGGAGTGGAGAGTGTGTGTGTGTGTTTCGAGGCATGTCATGAGATATGGCAGCCATTTCCTCCACGTCCCGCAGGAAAGAGGCTTTAGGCTGATGGCGGATGCTCCGAGGTGCTCCTCCGATTCAATTCCCCCCCCCCCGCTCCCCCCCCTTCCCGTATTATCATCCCTCCTCCTGCTTCTTCCCTCCTCCCTCCCTCCCACCCCCAGCCACCCGTTTTCGTCTATACACGTCAAAAACTCATAATACCACCACCTCCAATTTAACCCCCGCCCCTTCATCGCCCATCATTAAACCCAAATTAACCCCACCACCACCCACCCCTTTCGTCTAAGCACGTCAAAAACTCATGCTACCACCACTTCCAACCTAACCTCCTAAACACCCATCTCTAAACGGGAACCCCCTACTACAATCAACTCCCAAAACCTCCACTGTTCTCGTCTAAATGCATCAAAATCTCATACTACTAACACTTTATCCTAACCCCACCCCTTTATCATCCATCTCTAAACGGGAATCCCCTACCATAATCAACCCCCAGAACCCCCACTCCTTTCGTCTAAACACATCAAAAACTAATACTGCTGCCTCAAATCTAACCCCCTTCAACCTAACCCCTCCTCTTATCACCCATCTCTAAACGGGAACTCCCAACCATAATCAACTCCCCCAACCTAGCCCCTTTGTCTATACACATCAAAAACTCCTATTACTACAACCTCCAACCTAACCCCTCCCTTATCACCCATCTCTAAACACGAACCCCCCATCCCAATCCCCCCTACCATCATAATTCTTGTCCCTCTCCACCTCAATGCCCCTAGAAGAAAAGAAAGGCCGCAAATATACCAGAAGAGGCCTATTGGGCCAACTTTAAACCAGGCCCCCCTCTTCAAACGGTTCGTGACTAACAAATAAACAAGATGCTTAAGCATCCTTCAGAATATTTGTTATTGCGTGGGACTGAATTAGCAAAAGTAGGTGTCGGAAGCGTAGGCAGGCGTAGGCTAATCACATACTTTTAAGAAAATAGTAATACAAAATGGTAACCGCTGGGACATCGGATAATCTTTTTTTAGCCTCAGCGTAGCAGAATCATAAACAGATACAGCTTCCTTCCTTCCTGCTTAAATTGCTTAAGTGCATTCGTGAAAATTCGCCTGTAATCATTTCACCGAGGCGATACGAAATGCGCAGTTTTTTTTTTTTTTTTTTTTTTTGCTCACTCGAATGAAAAGCTATTGCCTCTCGAGTTAATGGCATGTAATCCACTCGACCCCGTCATGTGAATTATCTCTCTCTAAGATCAAACGTCCTCTCTCGCCCAACGCCCCCTCCCTTTTTTTAAACTCGTAAATTCCGTCCGAAATCGCTGGCTATTAGTAAACAATTTCGAGAGATGCTTTCCTTTATTTGACTCTTTTAGAATGGAATGGAATTTAAAATTTTAGGCCAAAGGCCAAGCGCTGGGACCTATGAGGTCATTCAGCGCTGAAAGGGAAATTTAGAGCAAAAAGGCTTTAAATGAAGGCGCAAAGCAGCTGCGCTATGAAACATTTGTTAGGAGAGGGTTGAGGGAAGTAAGATGAAAGAAACAGAATATGAACGGAGGTGCATTATAAGGATTAAAAAGGTCTGCAGCTAGGGGCCGAAGGGAACCCTGCAAAGAACCTTAAGTAATGCCTGCAGTGAACCGCGTGAGGTGCACTGACGGCTCCACCTCCGTATGGAAACCTCTTTTTAAAAGTTGGGTCTCGTATCAAATCCATCTTTCAGGAAGGAGATAAAAAATCTGAGAAAAAATTTTCAGGAAGGAGATAAAAAATCAGAGGAAAAACTTTCAGGAAGGAGATAAAAAATCAGAGAAAAAACTTTCAGGAAGGAGATAAAAAATCAGAGAAAAAACTTTCAGGAAGGAGATAAAAAATCAGAGAAAAACTTTCAGGAAGGAGATAAAAAAAATCAGAGAAAAAACTTTCAGGAAGGAGATAAAAAATAAAAAAAAAAACTTTCAGGATGGAGATAAAAAATCAAAGAGAAAAAAATTCTCCCAACTACATTAAGTCATCGAGGTGGTGACAACGATCTCGTCCCGGGAAACTGACCCTTTAATCGACTGTAACGACGCCTCCACTTAAAGTGGCATTTCATTGACTTAAATAAAAATTGGGAGGCAATCTCTTTCTCTCTTCGCCCCAGTAAACAACCCCATTAGCCCCCAGGTAATTGTCGGGTGCAGCGAAGAAGAGCCCCCTGCTCGTATCGGGGCGTCGAGGAGGCCACATCGATCAAGATTATATATGACAATAATTTTTCTTATTATGTTTACGACGAGAGAACACGGGCATTATAGCTCGTCTCTGTAATTATAACCGGGGCTATGAAAACCCTCGGGTGATTTATACAGATGCGCTGTGGCATTGAGAGTTGTAAATCACGTCATTTTTCGGGGTCTCTTCTGTCTTTTTTTTTTATTTTAAATCTTCGATGTTGGCGTCGCCAGCGGCTGATTATTTCACGAGGGTTCTATTTCCTCCTGCAGAAGGGGCGGGGGGAAGACACGTACAGGATGTGTTGTAATCCTGAACGACTGACGAATTAAATTAGCAAGATGGGCTATAAGATAAAGACCCCGTAAAAAAAGAATTGGGACCTATGAGGTCATTGAGCGCTGAAACGGAAACTGACATTAATAGGTCTGAAAGGTGTAACAGGATGAAAACCTCAAAGCAGTTGCACTATGAATCAATTGTTAGGAGAGGGTGGAAAGTAAGACGGAAGAAATACAATACGGAAGGAGGTACAGTAAAACGAACGAAAGAGGTTGCAGCTAGGGGCCTAGGGCACGCTGAAAAGAACCTTAAGTAATGCCTACAGTGCACCGCATGAGGTGCGCTGACGGCTCTAACCCCACAAGGGGGAAAAAACTAGAAGTGCTGTTTTAGAGTAAGGGATCGAAAGAGTAACTAAAATATCAGAATGTTTTTGCATAATAAATCCTCAACATAATTCTCCCGACAAATAGCAGATAATGGTACACACCACTTCTTCATTTAGCCAATGCAAAATACGATCGATAACATTAAATAAAAATCGAAGTCTGCAAGACAAGAGACAAGACTGCTGAAGGGGACAAGACCGAGAAGAGCGAGGGGTCTCTGGAAAGGGTCTTCGACTTCCAAGACCCCATTAGTCAGGGCTGCTGTTAGGGGCTGCTTCTGCTGCTCCTTTTCCCTTTTGGCTTTCGATGGATGAGTCCATTAGGAGCCGCTGGTCATAAGTCTCTATATAATTCTCCGTCGCTGGTCCAATTATGTGAGCATCCATCATAGTCGATATTATAGGAAGGCAGCCTCATCTCGGGTTCTCCTGAAGCTCTCTCTGGCAGGATGGATGCCAAGGGCGGGTTACTACACCGCAGGAGGAAAATGAACTATGGGTTCGACCGCCATGGCTTATGGATTAGGGCGCAAAGGACGCCAGAAGGAGTGACTGAAGACATCTGGGGAAGGAAGGAAGGAAGGAAAGGAAGAAGTTTCTTCTTAATTAGAAGAAACACCTCCGTTGCACAATGCAGGAGATATATATATATATATATATATATATATATATATATATATATATATATATATATATATATATATATATATATATATATATATATATATATATATACATATATATATATATACATATATATATATATATATATATATATATATATATATATATATATATATATATATATATATATATATTGTAACTATGTGTTTGTGTGTGTGTGTAAGTAAAGTGGACAGTACATTCTAGCTTATTTTCTTTATTTAAAAAAACAATATCATAAACAAATCCTCCAAGGAAGGTCGGCTGAAGAGTTACAATAGCAAACCACAGACAGGCAACTTAAAAAGCGATAAGCTTACACTGCAAGCACAAACGCACGATGTACCAGGAAAGAATTTAAAAATATTTCACAAACAATGAATAGGAAATAAAAAATGTTGATGGAAATTCACTACACAGAAAGATCCAACGAAAATAAAAATAAGAAACGACAAAGAAGGGCATTTAGTTATCTCTCTCTCTCTCTCTCTCTCTCTCTCTCTCTCTCTCTCTCTCTCTCTCTCTCTCTCTCTCTCTCTCTCTCTCTCTCTGTCAAAATAATGTAAAAATGGAAAAGATAAAACTCCATTTACGGAGATATTGGGTAAGTGATAAAACTTAACTCGTGAATGAAGGAATGAAAACCACATAAAAAAAATGAAAGAATGGGTACCACACAAAGCACTTTTCATAAACCATTTTGGCTCCTAATGATGGAGCCATTACAACAAAGCATGAGGAACAAACGAGACACCGAGAGAAGAAGAAGAAGAAGAAGAAGAAGAAGAAGAAGAAGAAGAAGAAGAAGAAGAGGAGGAGGAGGAGGAGGAGGAGGAGGAGGAGGAGGAGGAGGAGGAGGAGGGTGAAGACAAATCTCATTAAAACCAAATCCTAATTACATTCCCTATAAGCATCCAACAAATAACACTTAAAAAAAAACTCCGTTTTCTTTTTTCCTTTCTTCTTCTCACTTCCGTTGTCTTTTCCCTTCGTCTTCTTCCTCTTCTTCTTCTTCATTTTAGAAAAAGCCAAAATAAAATTAGGGGCTACACTAAAACTGGAGAACGAAGCAAGGAAAGCCTGGGTGGGTGGAGGATGTGAAGGAGGAGGACAGAAGGGTGAGTGTTAGGAGGGTGGAGGAGCAGAAAGGGTGGGAAGGGGGAGGAGGAAGGGGTGTCAGCGTCATTATGCAGTCAATATTGCCGAACCCAGCAATGGAAGAGAGGGAGGAATATGGACGGCAACGAGAGGAGATAACTTGAGGCCGAATGTGGAAAAAGAGCAATTGGGGGATTATGGTTTAGAGGGAGAGGGAAAATAAACGAGATGACACCGGTGCGTAAGAGAGAGAGAGAGAGAGAGAGAGAGAGAGAGAGAGAGAGAGAGAGAGAGAGAGAGAGAAACGATGGGATATGATGATGGTGCTGATGAGAGGAAGGAATGGAAGTTGAGAGAGAGAGAGAGAGAGAAACGATGGGATATGATGATGATGACGATGATGATAATGAGGAATGGAAAAGAAAAGAAAAGAAAAGAAGAGAGAGAGAGAGAGAGAGAGAGAGAGAGAGAGAGAGAGAGAGAGAGAGAGAGAGAGAGAAGAGAGAACGATGGGATATGATGATGGTGCTGATGAGATGAAGGAATGGAAGTTGAGAGAGAGAGAGAGAGAGAGAGAGAGAGAGAGAGAGAGAGAGAGAGAGAGAGAGAGAGAGAGAGAGAAGCGATGGGATATGATGATGATGATGATGATGAGGAATGGAAAAGAAAAGAAGGCAGAGAGAGAGAGCGAGAGAGAAAATAACAACCCCAAGCGTTAAATTGCCATCCCCCCTTTCCCCAGCCCCCTTGCCTCCACCCACCCCCAACAAAATAAAACTAATCAATGCATGATGATCCGAAACATTGCAAACTGTCATTATGGTCATCATCATCAAAATGATGATGATAATGATAATGATATCGTCACTGACATAAAAAAGGGGCGCCCCTCCCCCGCCCCCACCTTTATGAACGGCTCCATTATTAAATTTCTCTACCACCCAGCGCCCAGCGCGAAGGCCCATCGCTTCAGATTTTTTAAAAGGAAAATACTTTCTGCCCGGAAAAAATCATTAATTAGGAGAGCATAACCCATCTCCACGGGAATATGGAGAGAGCTTCGGCAAAACCCGGCGGAAAAATGTTTTGAGGTGAAATGATAATTATTCCTAATATATTTCTTTAATAATTTTAAACGCCGGTGTTGGTTCAAGTTGATCGCCCTGTGGGAGCAGGAGCACTTACGGGCATGCCATGGGTGTCACGTGATTCGCCTCGCTAGCGCATGCACACGCGCACAAGCACACACACACACACACACACACACACACACACAAGCTCAATAAAACCTAATTAACACTTCACCCGTCAATGGTCGTCAAAAATAACGGAATCACTCGCTGAAAAATAAAACTTTTAAATACACTGCGTCCAGTGACTGAAAATAAGCAATGAGCACTCAAGAATATTTCATGAGGTCTTGATTAACACTTTTAAAACTAAAAATTACTTAAAACAAATAAAAAATAAGCCGAAGTTTCTCCAGCGCAATCGAGTTTTCTGTACAGATAGATCTATCTTTCGGTGGTCTCGGTATAATGCTGTATGAGCCGCGGCCCACGAAACTCTCAGCCGGCCTCTGTGGCATGTCCTATATCGTTCCCAGAACCACGATTATGGCTAAATTTAACCTTAAATAAAAACTACTGAGGCTAGAGGGCTGCAATTTGGTATGTTTGATGATTGGAGAGTGGATGATCAACATAACAATTTTGCAGCCCTCTAGCCTCAGTAGTTTTTAAGGTCTGAGGAGGGACAGAATAAAGTGCGGACGGACAGACAAAGACGGCACAACAGTTTCTTTTACAGAAAACTAAATAGGAAAAACCAAGACAAAGGCTTCAAGTATTTTGTTTTATTGAAATTAGGCTGCGCGAAAAATTTCAATACGTAGGTTAGAATGGAATTGAAGTTCCTCCTTAATTGCAATACAAGAATCTAAGCCAGATTTTGTAACAGTGAAAGCAGACAAATACGGCACATCTAAAAATATTTATGCCCACTTTGAAGGCTAGGTATAGCCATTGTCTTTATTGCCTTGTGGAATAAAGCTATGCTAACACTTACACAAGCTATATCGTCCATTATACATTCCTTATAATACGTACATACACATTACATATATATAAATGATACAAATTTTTCCCATTAGCAAGGGTGGCTCCTAAAAGTGTTACCCTTCTCCCGTTACTTTCTGTAACGTCTTTCAAATAATAATAATAATAATAATAATAATAATAATAATAATAATAATAATAATAATAATAATAATAATAATAATAATAATTTGTTTTCAGCATGTCCCTTGGAATGAGGTACCTATTTCCATGATCTTTCACAGCTCTGGTTGCACCGCAGTCTTCTAGTTACCAGGTGTCATATTCACCGCTTAGGTAAAAGAGGCACAATGGGATTTTAACGGAGCTTACATATCTGCCTGTTCTCGCCTGGGAATCGAACTCGGGTCCTCTCGCTTGATGGACGAGAAGCTATGAAGCACTTTTATACCTTACTATCAACGGTCTTCCCGTAGGGGGGTAGTGCCGTCAGTGCACCTCATGCGGTGCACTGTAGGCATTACTTAAGGTTCTTTGCAGCATGCCTTCGGCCCCCAGCTGCAACCCCTTTCATTCCTTTTACTGTACCTCCTTTCATATTCTCTTTCTTCCATCTTACTTTCCACCCTCTCCCAACAACTGATTCACAGTGCAACTGCAAGGCTTTCCTCCTGTTACACCTTTTAAAATTTTATTGTCAATTTCCATTTCAGCGCTGAATGACCTCATTGGTCCCAGTGCTTGGCCTTTGGCCTAAATTCTACAACCAATCAACGGAGTCGCGAAACTCTACGGTCTTTCGTATCCACATTTCACAGTTAGGTTAATTTTGGGCAAGGGTTGAGGTGTCGGGGGGTGGGTGGCGTTAGGGTTTGAAAATTCCCACTATCAAAGATTCGGAACCTCTCATTATCTACACTATGAAAATATAAAAAAAAACTGTGGCAAAGTCTTCCTAAAATTCTAAAACGAAAAGATGGCGACCAGAAGCCCAAACAACTTGTTAAGTCTACAACAGTGTAAGGGTTATGAAATAATAATAATAATAATAATAATAATAATAATAATAATAATAATAATAATAATAATAGCCTATACTTCGTAATCCGATCATTTGACCTTGAAATTACCAGTGGGTGTTCCTCTCCAGATCTTTCGTTACGAAAAACATTTATATGCCTTTGTCATCGAGAGAGAGAGAGAGAGAGAGAGAGAGAGAGAGAGAGAGAGAGAGAGAGAGAGAGAGAGAGAATAAATTAATAATTGGAAGATAAAGAAAATTTCAAAACCTGCCGAATAACAGGGGCAGTGAGATGGTTAAGTCCAACCAAATGTATATCAATGAAACCTTGTGAGACCACAGAGGTGGCGGAGAGAACAAAAAAATAAATTAATAATTGGAGGACAAAGAAAACTTGAAAACCTGCGGGATAGCAACCAAATGTATATCAATGAAACCTTGTGAGACCACAGAGGTGGCGGAGAGAGAGAGAGAGAGAGGGAGAGAGAGAATGATCCAATGCTCACTGGAAGCCAAATATAACACAAATAAAATAAGGAAGGTAATAAACACAGAGAAATAAAAAGAAAAAAATTACCAGCACAAGAAGAGGTCGTATGGAGAAAGATCATAGGAACTGATAAGGAAAGATAAATGATCAAGGACATAGGACTCTCAAGGGTAAAAATCTAAGGAAAGAAGGATCTGCGTAAGAAAAAATTAGGTAAAAAGGATACCTACAGGACTCGGAAATGGTGAGGGGGGAGGGGAGGGGGTGAAAGGTAAAAGATCAAGTCACCAACGCAGGAGACGTTCCGTCGAAGGATGTAGGACTCTCAGAGGTAAATATTTGAGGAAGAAAAGATATACAGAGGGAAAATATAGGCAAGAAGGTAGCCTGAAGAATAGTGGAGAGAGAGGGGAGGGAATGAGAGGGGAGAGGGAGAGGGAAGAGAGGAGGAAGGAAGGATAAACAAAGGAAACTTATTGGTAAGAAGGATGCCTACAGGACTCGACAGTGATTGAGGGGAAGGGGTGAAAGGTGGGGGAGAGGGAGGGGAGGAAGAAGGCAGGAAATACATAAGAAAAACATAAGTAAAAAAGATGCAAGTAGGACTCGGGAATAGTTAAGGGAAGGGAGGAGGGAGGTGAAAAGCGGAGGGGGATGGGAGGGGGAAGAGACGAGGAAGGAAGGGTATAGACAGGAAAAACACAAGTAAGAAGGATACCTATAGGACTCAGGAACGGTTGAAGGGGAAGTGGCGGGGAAGGTGAAAGGTAAAGGGGAGGGGATGGGGAGGGGGGGGGAAAGACCAAAGGAAGCCAGAGAAAATGATGCCCTGGTCATCCTGTGTCACCCTTAATAGGCGGTACTTTTTTACCTCGACTCACTACAATTTATGGACCTATCTTAACGACGCAGCTTATTTACACAATTTTCGGTGGGAATGACTCCACCGGCCGGCTTGATAACCCGACCCCCTCCTTAAATGACACTCTTCCCCCTTCCCTTCGCCCCCAAGTTCCCCTCCTTTAACCGCCTCCCCCCTAACACCGAACATTTCCGAGAGACACAAACAGGGAAATATACGGAAGGAAGGAAAAATAAAAAAAGGTGGGGAATGTCAATTATTCCTTTTGGTCAAAGATTCCTATCGAGGTTTTGCTAAACACTTCTACTTTGAGATCATTTTCGAATTTTAATTTACATTATATTTTTCTTTTTTTAAGGTACCTTTAGCTACAACCTGCGGATGTAACGAATGTGCGTATGTATATATATATATATATATATATATATATATATATATATATATATATATATATATATATATATATATATATATATATATATATATATATATAATTTTTTTTTACATATATAGATAGATAGATAGATAGATAGATAGATATGTTTATATATATATATATATATATATATATATATATATATATATATATATATATATATATATATATATATATATATATATATATATATATATATACATGTGTTTGTTTGTGTGTGCGTTTGTGTGCGTATATACTAACAAGACTGCAAACTGAACTGACAAATATTGTACATTAAAACACCGTTTAAGTCTTTCATACATTACAACCCATAAGCCTTTGACCATCTGTTCTATCATCAATGCCTGTGAATGGAGCAGATGTCGGAGGAGCAATGCCAGTGGACATCATTATCAAACAATGATTTATCTACTTAATCAAACAAAAAACCCATAACCTTTTGAAATGAAAATAAGTAAAAATAATAAATCAGAACCCTCGACCTACAGAATCAACCATGTCGCAACAAAGGCGTCATTCAACCAATAATGAGTTCATCTCTCTCTCTCTCTCTCTCTCTCTCTCTCTCTCTGTAGGAGCAGATCGCCAAAAGGGCAGACATTTTTCGAAGCCAACGAGCACCGTTAACACTAATACGGAAACGAAATCTCTCTCTCTCTCTCTCTTTCACTTTTATCGCCGGGTCTCCTTATCATCCGTTACTCCATTTCTCTCCAACAATTCTTCTTCTTCTTCTTCTTCTTCTTCTTCTTCTTCTTCTTCCAGACCTATTCTCACCCCAAAAACCTCGTCTGTCTTTATATAGAAATAATCTCCAGTCTGTCCCATTTCCTAGAACGACGAATGGGGAGGGAGAAGGGGCTCCGGTACGGGGGAGGTAGGGGGTTGGGGAAGGAGAAAAGGGGCTAGGGAAGGGGTTAGAGGGATTGGTGAAGGGGAGGAAACACGTAGGAAGCGGGGAGGGGTTGGAGGGAAATCTCAGCATCTTGGGTTGGGAAATTCCCCTTTTACACCTTGGGAGCGACGCCACCTACCCTATTCCCATTCAGCTCCCCATCCCTCCCCCCCTTTTCTCACCCATTCCCCCTTACATCTTTCTTGGTCCACCCCCACCCCCACCCCACCCCCACCTTCCCTAACCCAAATAATCGGCCGGTGGATCAACATGTCAGGACTTGTCCACTACCCTCATGTGTCACCACAGCGCTGACCTGGCAATGTCTACGACCGATGGGCCGACCCATAGTTTCCTCTCTCTCTCTCTCTCTCTCTCTCTCTCTCTCTCTCTCTCTCTCTCTCTTCAATGGCACCGGAATTTAAGAGTGAAAGGAGAGAGAGAGAGAGAGAGAGAGAGAGAGAGAGAGAGAGAGAGAGAGAGAGAGAGAACCTTGGCACTTCTGCCGCGATCAAACGCCGCGACACTTTTTATCAAGTGACCATCTATCTGTCTGAAATGGTTCTTCACTTTTCAATTTTATATAAAGGAGACGGAACTTATATTTCCTTCGAGGTCATCTTTATATTATTCGATTGGGGCCGATCAAACCGATTTTACTTTTCTTAGAAATAGGGTTAATAATTCGAGGTCTTCATATCATTGGTCAACTTGACCTAGTAAAAGTAACTTTCTTTTTCTAGGAAAATTAAGTTAATACTCTGTTCATAAAGTGCATATCAATGTATTTTTCATAACCATGGTTATGACTTATCAAAGAAATCAGTATTTACATGAAATAAGCAATAAAATATACAAACCTTACCATGACAGCCAACCAAGGCAAACCGTCGATAAAGAAATTTAAATTACAAGATGCAACAAGCACATCTCTCTCTCTCTCTCTCTCTCTCTCTCTCTCTCTCTCTCTCTCTCTCTCTCTCTCTCTCTCTCTCTCTCTATTTCTTACCTGTAATGGTTTCATCCAATAATTTCTGAATCTCCATATCAGTGTTCTAGTCAAATTAATGAAAATAGCATAAAAATGTGAGCATAAAAATATGAGCTCTTTCAGCATGTACAACAATGCATCCTCCCAGAACCAGCTGGGCTTATTCATGAAAAAATGGGATTAACTTTTTTTAACTAGAACCAGCTGAGAATATTAATGAAAAAATGGGATTATTAACTTTTTTTAACAAGAACCGGCTGGGCATATTCAGGAAAAAATAGGATTATTATTTTTTTAACCAGAACCAGCTGGGCATAGTCATGAAAAATGGGATTATCAACGTTTTTTAACAAGAACCAGCTGGGCATATTCAGGAAAAAATAGGATTATTATTTTTTTAACCAGAACCAGCCGTGCATATTCATGAAAAAATTGAATTATTTTTTTTTTTTTTTACCAGAACCAGCAGGGCGTATTTATAAAAAAATGGGATTATTAATTTTTTTAACTAGAACCAGCTGGCCATATTCATGAAATAATGGGATTATCAACTTTTTTACCAGAACCAGCTGGCCGTATTCATGAAATAATGGGATTATCAACTTTTTTACCAGAACCAGCTGGGTATATTCATGAAATAATGGGATTATCAACTTTTTTACCAGAACCAGCTGGGCATATTCATGAAATAATGAGATTATCAACTTTTTTACCAGAACCAGCTGGGCGTATTCACGAAAAAATGGGATTATTAACTTTTTTTAACGAGAACCAGATAGTCATATTTATGAAAAAATGGGATCATCAATTTTTTTTTAACCAGAACCAGCTGGGCATATTTATGAAAAAATGGGATTATTAATTTTTTTAACCAGACCCAGCTGGGCATATTCACGAAAAATGGGATTATTAATTTTTTTAACCAGAACCAGCAGGGCATATTTATGAAAAAATGGGATTATTATTATTTTTTAACCAGAACCAGCTAGTCATATTCATGAAAAAATGGGATTGTTATTTTTTTTAACCAGAACCAGTTGGGCATATTCATTAAAAAATGGGACAAATTTTTTTTACCAGAACCAGCTAGGCATATTTATGAAAAAATGGGATTATTCATTTTTTTTTAACCAGAACCAGCTGGGCATATTCATGAAAAAATGGGACTATTTTTTTTTTAACCAGAACCATCCGGGTATATTCATGAAAAAATGGGATTATTATTTTTTTTAACCAGAACCAGCTGGGCATATTCATGAAAAAAAATGGGATTATTAATTTTTTTTTTAAATCAACGGGCCCTCATATAGACAACCTCACACCCTTCCATCTCTCTTTTCTATTACAATCACATTTAACCATGACGATATAAAGAAGTGGCAGAGCGTAAATATAACGGTCCCCCTTCCTTTATCCGTTTTAGACGTTTATGTTTTTCCAGATGTCTCGGCCTCTCTGACATTAACTCTCATCCCCGCCAATATACAATGGGGGATGGTTTTGTTCTCCTTGTCAGTTTCGTGATTTGTGACGTGTTTTTTTTTTTTTTTTTTTTTTTTTTTTTTTGTGGGGCGGGGGGTTGAAATCCAATGACAAGATTCCGTATCGGCGCGTTTGAACAGATTTTGTTTTGGTTTCCCGTTTGAAGCAAGGAAAGTATTTTAATTTCCTGTTTAGAAAATAAAATACAAAACACACAAACTGGAGAACAAATATATTCAAGAAATCCACACAAAGTAAAAAAACACACACAAACAACAAATATATTCAAGAAATCCACAGAGTTTCGGAGCTTCATGTTCCCTTTTCAGAAGTTCAGTGTAGGTTTTATTGTCTCCACACTGAGCACGGCGCTTTTATTACAATTTACATATAGTTGACGTAAGAAAAGAAGGAATGAAAATATTTAAAATTACCAGAACCACGATAGACTCTGGGCTGTCAACCTAACTCGTCCTTGCTGACCCAGAATGACTGTGTTTTACATTCTAAATTAATACTAAACGAAGGAAAACACGGATATTCCATTAAATAGTCTACCTATTTGAATCGAACTGAATATCGAATTGAGACCAAAGGCCAAGCACTGGGACCTATGAGGTCATTCATCGCTGAAATGGAAACTGACAGTGAAAGGTTTGAAAGGTGTAACAGGAGGAAAACCTCAGAGCAGTTCCACTATGAATCAATTGATACGAGAGGGTGGAAAGTAAGAAGGAAGAAAGAGAATATGAAAGGAGGTAAAGTAAAAGGAACGAAAGGGGTTGCGGCTAGGGGCCGAAGGCACGCTGCAAAGAACCTTAAGTAATGCCTACAGTGCACTGCGTGCTATGCACTGACGGCACTATCCCCGTACGGGGAGAAGCTCATGCTGCTCGCCACCCATGAAATGCATCAGCCAATCAGATGCAAGACAGAAAATTCATTGATATCGGCTGTGGATGTTTACGTCGTCTCGTTTGCACAAGAGCGAAAACGCAGCAGAATTGCAGCTAGGTATCTGCCCTAAAATGGAAAACTGCAGTATCTGAAAAATTTTCGAAATTGAGATCTGCCACCTACTGGGCTCATGAAACACTAAAGCACAAGTTACGGCAGTTTCAGAATGATTCTTCATCACTACTTTATTTAGGGGGTCCCACTTGCAGTATTTGCAAAATCAGTAGTAAAGCAAGGGAAAACGTAGTATATATAATTTTTCTCAATTTTGTATATTTTGCAGATACTGCAGTCTTCCATTTTAAGGCAGAGGTACACTATACAGTAACAAAGCACTGAAGAATGGGCAAGCAAGAGGCTGAAAAATTACCCTTCCTTGAAATTTCCTCTACATGACTGATGTTACTATTGGAAAAATTAAAAGCAACCAGAGATTGTACTGTAGGAGGACCATATCACAAAATGTGTAACTCACTGATATCATTTCCAACATGGATTTATTCAGTGCTGAGTCCCATCTTCCAAAAATGCATTATTTAAAAATGACGTAGAATATCAGTAATTTCTAAAAGCACACACGCGCCGGCTTACCAATCCACAAATGCGTGTACAAACAAATTTGGGCATTATGGGCATTATGCTTAAGTACTTTATGAAAATAGTAAATTTTCAGTTAAGCTCTGTAACGCCTTGCTCCTGTGATCATATATTCATGAACGTTAAAGTAAAACGGATAAAACTGAAAGATTTTTTTGTGGCGTGTAGCCAATTTTTGCCGTGAACACTGTCGTTCTTTATAAATATATACAGTATATATATATATATATATATATATATATATATATATATATATATATATATATATATATATATATATATATATATAGTATATATATATATATATATATATATATATATATATATATATATATATATATATATATATATTATATATATATATATATATATATATATATATATATATATATATATATATATATATATATATATATATATATATATATATATATATATGATGTATGATGGCATACTATTAAAAAATGGGTCTGATTCAACTGAGTAACTTTAGGAACAGGCTAGCAACAGAAAGCAATGAAATAACATGACACTTAATGAAAAAATGAGTGATAAAGACAACACAACACTAATTAAACAATTGTATTACACGTTAGACTGTGATTTCTATCATGAACTACTCAAATTAACTTCGACATAAATTAACAAAATACGCATTGACTGAATTAAGGGAATTGAACTGAATATAGAATTTACGCCGAAGGCCAGGCAGAGGGACCTACGAGGTCATTCAGCGTTGAAACGGAAATTGACAATAAAAGGTTTGAAAGGTGTAACAGGAGGAAAACCTCAAAGCAGTTGCACTAAGAATTAACTATTAGGAGAGGCTAGAAAGTAAGATGGAAGAAAGAAAAATGAAAGGAGGTACAGTAAAAGGAACCAAAGGTGCTGCAGCTAGAGGCTGAAGGCACGCCGCAGAGAACCTTAAGTAATGCCCACAGTGCACCGCATCAGGTGCACTGACGGCGCTACCTCCCCTACGGGGACTGAATTTAGGGAATACAATACGATTTTTGATCAAGAGGATGATGCATTTATGCCCATAAATGGTAAAGGCAATCATGACAACATTCAAGCAAGGAATATACATCAATGATCAATAATTTCGCTAAATACCTTGTCCATTTCTCCACGTCCTTAACGAGTGCGAGAAATTCACTGGCAATTATTTTCGCGAAACGTCTCTTAACTTGATACAATAACGTATATACGTACCAATTCATCATTAAACTTCCAAGCGAAGTATTCATTCATTTTGTTCACTGGAATGAGAGATGTTTAAAAATACATGAATTAATGTCGTTTTTATAGCTGTTTAACACCGAGCCAGTATTTACTTATTAGAATAATATGTCGAGTTTGTACGTAACACTCATGGTATGGATATTAAGCTGGTCGAATCAGTAGCCACGAAAATAATATGATTAATTATGTATAAAATTTTAGTGCATAAAAAACATATAACTATTGAAGGTTCTCTCTCTCTCTCTCTGTCTGTCTCTCTCTCTCTCTCTCTCTCTCTCTCTCTCTCTCTCTCTCTCTCTCTCTTGTGGATTATCATTTCTCCATATTGACCATAAAATGACTATACTCTCATAATTACAAAAGATTCAAAATTACAGTATTTTCATATCTTACATTTGCGTCTCTCTCTCTCTCTCTCTCTCTCTCTCTCTCTCTCTCTCTCTCCATAACGTTACCACACCTCCCGATCCTTCCATCGAATGCATCAAACCTCAGCCTTTAAACTCCGGTTTTCCCTCCGAACACAAACCCGCACACGTCACCTTTCCTAGGCGTAGGGATCCCTTTGAGGCAATCGTAGGGGCGCGTCGTCATGCTAACCCACAGTGACTCCTTCTTCAGGAGAGCGTTGATTAACCCGCGGAAGCCGAGCTTTGGTCAAGGAAATCGCTGGGGACACGCGAGGCGGAGGAGGAGGACGAGAGGAGACAGGTCCCGAAATCACCCTGGCGGTCGGTCATCTCGAAAGGATCAGGGAATATTATGTCCTCCGCGTTTCAAAGGGGGAGAGGGACGCGACGACGGTGACCTCGATTCGGAGGGACGTGCCTGATTACACAAACACGCAAGATATTATATATATATGAATGTGTATATATGTATGTATACACACACATATATATATATATATATATATATATATATATATATATATATATATATATATAATGTGTGTGTATTGCCTTTAATATACTACGCTTCAAACACACACTGGAAACCATAATTACAATCGCACCATATATATATAATGTGTGTGTATTGCCTTTAATATACTACGCTTCAAACACACACTGGAAACCATAATTACAATCGCTATTCTGCTTTGCGTCAAAGATAAGATACTTTTCCCTCTAACCTGGTTTCTCGAAGTCATTTTTGGAAGACGCAAAATATAAAAATTAGCAAATAAAGTTCCCGGTTTAACTTACATAAAATAATTCCAAGAGCGAGCATAGGAAACAAACAAAAAAAAACGAAAAGTAAGTGAAGATAGTGGAATTAGCCCTAAATTGATGTTTTATTTCAAATTATGGGTAACCTCAACAGCTTGTTATGTTTTCAGTGTCACCACCAAAAACTACTTTTTTAGTTTTCTGAAAAAAAAAACTATTGTGCCGGCTTTGTCTGTCCGTCCGCACTTTTTTCTGTCCGCCCTCAAATTTTAAAAATTACTGAGGCTAGAGGGCTGCAAATTGGTATGTTGATCATCCACCCTCCAATCATGAAACATAACAAATTGCAGCCCTTTAGCCTCAGTAGTTTTTATTTTATTTAAAGTTAAAGTTACCCATAATCATGCCTCTTGCAATAATATAGGATAGGCCACCACTGGGTTGTGGTTAAAGTTTCATGGGCCGCGACTCATACAGCATTATACTGCGACCACCTAAAGGGAGATGTGTTTTCGGTGGCCTTGATTATGCGCTGTACAGAAAACTAGATTGCGCCGAAGAAACTAAGCTGCATTGTTTACTTGTTTACTACTATCTTTATTATTGTCATCTATACTGATATTACTATCTTGTTCTTTTATTTACATTATTATTATTGGCTTCCGTCTGATGGCTGTTTGATACACGTTCGTTTTTTATGGTCCTGATAATTTCCCACTGCTGATTCAGTCTGTTTCTCATATAATTCTTTTTATTCCGTCTATTAATATACTGCCATTTATCCTTATATTTTTTTTTATTTCACACATTTCCTTCTCAGGTTATTTAAGAGTTATAATTGTATTATTATTATTATTATTATTATTATTATTATTATTATTATTATTATTCAAAGTTCTTGTTCAATCTTCTTTTTATCTACTCATATTCTGTAATGCCTAACTTCTCTGTATTTCGACTATATTGCCTTGAGGTGAAATAATGTATTTGTGCATTTGTGTATACAGTAATATAAATATATATATATATAATATATATATATATATATATATATATATATATATATATATATATATATATTCATATAGATATAAATAAATGCATAAAGGTTATGTATATAAATATATATATATATATATATATATATATATATATATATATATATATATATATATTTCATATAGATATAAATAAATGCATAAAGGTTATGTATATAAATATATATATATATATATATATATATATATATATATATATATATATATATATACATACATTATGTACATATATACTTTTATACAGATGTATAATTTTATATACATACATATATATATAATTTCTGAAGTAACAGAAAACATAACACCTGCAATGCATATGCAGACTAGAAATTTTTTTTTTAATATCTGAATAAATTCAACACCAGTCACCACCAAATTAAAAGAGAAATGAAGCAAAACAGAAATTAAATGACCCACCGTTGACCCTTATACACCTTATTATGATGAAAGCAATTTAGACGCCGTTTAATTAAATGGCATTCAAGATCGGTTCAAGGTTAATGCTAATTATAAGTAAGGTATTGCTCTACTACATACTTCCCCTCTCTCCCCCTCCTCTCTCTCTCTCTCTCTCTCTCTCTCTCTCTCTCTCTCTCTCTCTCTCTCTCTCTCTTGTTCTCCCTACCTCCATATCTCTTTCACCTCCTTCTACCACTCTCTCTCTCTCTCTCTCTCTCTCTCTCTCTCTCTCTCTCTCTTTTACTTCCATATCTCTTTCACCCCCTTCTACCCTCCCTCGCCTCTCTCTCTCTCTCTCTCTCTCTCTCTCTCTCTCAACCTCCTCCTCCTCCTTTCTCTTTCTGTCTCTCTCTTTTTCTCCCTCTCTCTCTCTCTCTCTCTCTCTCTCTCTCTCTCTCTCTCTCACCTCTACCACCCTCCTTCCACCCTTCCACTTCTCTCTCTCTCTCTCTCTCTCTCTCTCTCTCTCTCTCTCTCTCTCTCTCTCTCTGCCTTCATATCTCTGTCACCTCTACCACATTCCTTCCACCCTCCCTCTCTCTCTCTCTCTCTCTCTCTCTCTCTCTCTCTCTCTCTCTCTCTCTCTCTCTGTCACCAATTCCCATCCTTCTCCCGCTCCCCCTCCCCTTCACCCATTATCCCTTTCATATCACCACCTCCCCTCGGCCACCCCTCCGTGTTTATGGCGCTATCACCCTCTTCCCCTTTTCCTCGCCCCTTCCCACTCATCTCTGACGTCCCCTCCCCCTCCCCTCGCCTCCCCTTCCCCCTCCAACCGACCATATGCCAAAGGACCCTTCTCGTGGTCACTTAACAGCGTGTGTCATTTGAGAGGTGAGCGAACCACGCTTTTCGAATTTTCCTTTTTTCCTACAGAGAGAGAGAGAGAGAGAGAGAGAGAGAGAGAGAGAGAGAGAGAGAGAGAGAGACTTTGTTTCCTATTACATTCACATTCACCTTGGAAAATGATTATTGGGGATATATGGTCAGCCGTATTACATGTGACCTTAATAACAAAAGAATATGACCACAACTCACTAACTAAGAATGAAGTGAAAAACTGTTTGTGAGAGAGAGAGAGAGAGAGAGAGAGAGAGAGAGAGAGAGAGAGAGAGAGAGAGAGAGAGAGAGAGACTTAGATCCTATTACATCCTTTTTATTTCCCCATGTAAAAATGATTATCGAAGATATACGGTCAGCCATAATCCAGGTTGTCTCACTCAAACAATAACAAAAATCCCACAACTCACTAATTAAGAATAAGAAAATATATTGAAAAACTATAAATAAAAAATAACATAATAGAAAACAGGAAAATGACCGCGTTTTCTGGAGGCCATCTCCACAGGCCGCGTGATGCCCAAAAGACCCGTTCAAACTGCAAAGAAGCATTCCGGGAATTCTTGGGCCAAAAACTTCGCTTCTCTTAATAAATGAAGAGAAGAAGATGATGGCGTCGGTGAAGGGCCCTCCCCCTTCCCCCTGCCCCTCTTACCCCTTCAACCCTCCCATCTCCCCCTACTGACACAGTGTGACTCGTGGCCGAGAAATTGTTTTCGTGAGGGAGGTATAACGATCGACTTTGGAAATTGCCGACAAGCAAACTGATCAAGAAAACGAGGCAGTAAGATTGACAAATGGCGCCCTGGGGTGGGTCTCTCTCTCTCTCTCTCTCTCTCTCTCTCTCTCTCTCTCTCTCTCTCCACGTCTTCCCTTACTGAATTTTCCTCCCCCCTCTCTTCTCTTCCTATATTCCTTCCTTCCATCAACACCTCACCTATCCTTCCCCAATCTTCCTAGCCTCTCTCTCTCTCTCTCTCTCTCTCTCTC
Organism: Macrobrachium rosenbergii; assembly: GCF_040412425.1. Classification (NCBI taxonomy): domain Eukaryota; kingdom Metazoa; phylum Arthropoda; class Malacostraca; order Decapoda; family Palaemonidae; genus Macrobrachium; species Macrobrachium rosenbergii. The sequence goes on from NC_089784.1 coordinate 33,387,567, forward strand.
TCTCTCTCTCTCTCTGCACGCCTTCCCTTCCTCAATTTCATCCCACTCCTTCTCTTCCTAATCCTTTCTCCCTTCCATCAAGACCTAACCTATCCTTCTCGAATCTTCCTAGCCTCTCTCTCTCTCTCTCTCTCTCTCTCTCTCTCTCTCTCTCTCTCTCTCTCACCCTACCACCTCCGTTCCCGTAGTAAACACACCACTAAAAATTAAGAGCTTAAAAGAAGAAGAAGAAGAAGAAGAAGAAGAAGAAGGAGGAGGAGGAGGAGGAGGAGGAGGAGGAGGAGGAGGAGGAGGAGAAAAACCAGTGCAGCAGAATTTCCTAGACATCTGTGGGGAAATCTGAATGAGTAACCAAAAGGCTTATTCACAGAACTTAGTAGTAAGATTAGTTTCATCAAAGCGTATTGATCGCATTGCTTCTAGATTCAATTTTATGTATTCTCCATTTATATACAGTGTATATATATATATATATATATATATATATATATATATATATATAT
>NC_089784.1:33398069-33400569 GCF_040412425.1 Macrobrachium rosenbergii
TAGGCAAGGAAAAACTGCAGTATCTACCATTTTCCTCAGTTTTGTATTTCTGCAGATACTGCGGTCTTCCATTTTACGGCAGTAAAGCTAAAACTCGGGACTACAACTTCCCATGACTCTCAAGTTTACTCTGTGTGGGTAGGTTGGTAACGCCCTTGCCTTTCACCTGAGAGACCTCGGTTCGATCCCGATGTGACTCAGAAATTATCACTCTCGAGTTTGCTCTAAGTTGTATGAAGTTCAAGTGAGGAATGTTAGGCACCATGCTGCCCTAAAATGGAAGACTGCAGTATCTGCAAAAATACAGAACTGAGAAAAATGGTAGATACTGCAGTTTTCCCTTGCCTTACTACTGATTTTGCACAGACACTGCAAATGGGACCCCCTAAATACTCGTGTAAATCATTAAAGAATTATTCTGAAACTGTAGTAACTTGCGTATTAGTGTTTCACGAGCCAAATAGGTGGTATATCTCAGTTTTGAAAATTTTGCAGATACTGTAGTTTTCCATTTTGGGGCAGCATAGTATTACAAATCCTCTATCTTCCTGGAATTACGCAGTACTCTCGAGAGTCATTCCACCTACCTGTGGCTTAGAAGACGGGGGGGGGGGGGGCGGATCCAATTAACAGGTAAGCCCAAGATAGGCCAGAACGGCCAGACCGAAGGGAAATATGAATTTTCGCATGGCATCGAAGTCTACGTAGATCAGAGTGAGGCGATTGCGATTCTTCTTTTGTAAAAATCAAGTTGAAATGTTTCTCGTTACTTGTTACCTTATAAAATATATTTATGCAGCTGTTCATTAAAGACGACTGTCTCTGATGTGAGTGATAACCAATATCTAAGTTACCTTGAAATATAATTCTGGACTTTTCAGTTGAGCTAAATTCAATCACATATGCATCAGGAAGGATATCAATGAATCTTAATTTGTATGATAATCGAGATATAAGCACAACTGCCATTACGACCCAAGGCTAAGACCTCGAGACATTATCTTAAAAGACCGAAAGACAGAAAAACAATCAAACAGACAAGACAGGAGCCACAGGTGAGTGGATGTGTGTGTGTGTGTGTGTGTGTGTGTGTGTGTGTGTGTGTGTGTGTATACTCGACAAGTACGCCTTCCAGCAAGCCATCTATCCCAGGCACTAAATACATACCTATTTATATACATAAGTACACCTTCCATCGCGCCATCTATTCCCGGCACTCAATACATACATATTCATAAACATTAGTACACCTTCCACCGAGCCATCTATTGCAGGCACTTAATAGATACATATTTATATACATAAGTACACCTTCCAGAGAGCCATCTATTGCAGGCACTTAATACATACCTATTTACATACATAAGTACACCTTCCATTGAGCCATCTATTGCAGACACTTAATACATACATATTTATAAACATTAGTACACCTTCCGGCGAGCTATCTATTTCAGACACTTAATACATACATATTTATATATATAAGTACGCCTTCCAGCCAGCCATCAATTCCAGACACTTAATGCATACATCTGCCCCAGGCACTCAATACATACAAATATACATACATAAGTACACCTTCCAGAGAGCCATCTATTCCAGACACCTAATACATACATATCTATATATATATAAGTACACCTTCCAGGCAGCCATCTATTCCAGGTACTTAATACATACATATTTATTTAAATAAGTACACGTTTCAGCGAGCCATCTATTCCAGGCACTTAATACATGCATACACGCACACATAAGTACACCTTCCAGAGAGCCATCTATTCCAGGCACTTAATACACACATTGCTATATATATAAGTACACCTTCCAGCCAGCCATCTATTCCGGGCACTTAATAATACATATTTATATACATAAGTACACCTTCCAGCGAGCCATCTATTGCAGGCACTTAATACATACATACACACATACACACCATCTCTGAGGCCCATTCACTCTCGGCTTCAGAGACCCCTAACAATAAATCCAAAGTGTCAAATCGAGCTCTGATTGGCCCGGGAGCACTCCCCCAAGTGCCGTTTCAGGATTCGGGGATCCGGATCAAAAAGCATTAAGAAAAACCTCCCTGACGTTTATTACCGGTTAATCAGGAAAGAAACCCGAGAGAGGCCGCACACGGGATGCTGCGACGCCCCGAATCTGCGGTCGGGGAAAAGTAAATCTGGGCCAAATGAAGGGGAGGCGGCTGGACCCGGTGGGCACTCGCCTCGACTCACCGGCGACACCTCTCTCTCTCTCTCTCTCTCTCTCTCTCTCTCTCTCTCTCTCTCTCTCTCTATATATATATATATATATATATATATATATATATATATATATATATATATATATATATATATATATACAGAGTTGTTTCCACAGTAATGTAAATTCCATATTAATAGCTTTCTCTCTCTCTCTCTCTCTCTCTCTCTCTCTCTCTCTCTCTCTCTCTCTTATATTTATATATAATTTATATATATATATATATATA
>NC_089784.1:33405569-33420569 GCF_040412425.1 Macrobrachium rosenbergii
TTCTCTGTCCGTCCGCACTTTTTCCGTCCTCCCTCAGATATGAAAGACTACTGAGGCTAGAGGGCTGCAAATTGGTATGTTGATCATCCACCCGCCAATCATCAAACATACGAAATTGCAGCTCTCTGGCCTCAGTATTTTTCATTTTATTTGAGGTTAAAGTTAGCCATGATCGTGCGTCTGGCACCGCTACAAGTACCAATAACAAAGGCCAAAACCGGGCCGTGACTGAAAGCTTCATGGGCCGCGGCTGAGAGTTTCTTGGGCTGTGGTTGAGATGACTCGATTGCGCCGAAGAAACTTTGGCGCATTTTTTATTTGGTGTTATTTAGAAAAAGAAGAGGTGTTAGTGTTATCCTGAAGTTTTAACAATGCTATCCTTAGAAAGACACAGAATATCGTTATGATTTTAATCTATAACCTGAAAAGGTGATATCCTCAAGTTTTAACACTGCTACCCTTAGAGGACAGAGGATATCCACATGGATTCACAATCCAGTAAATACCAGGCCCTAAAATGATATCCTTGGTGTTATCCTTCAATTAAACCAATAACACATCTCTCAGACATCGACAGCTACCTCTGCAGAAGCAACATAACCAACGGATATATCCTCAAAAGGAATCATGCAATCCTTTTCAAAAAGCCCTGACGATATCCTACGGCGATTTCTCAAGGTATAGGATCCTCAGGCTGTGAGCTATTCCTAAAGATGGAACGAGTGATATTTTCTAATACGGAGGAATGATGCCCTTCAGTCGTAGCCATTATATCCTAAACTGAAAGCCGCATCCTCGGGTCACAAAGCAGATATCCTCCGAGGATATTAAGGGATAATAATTATCCTAGTGGGATGGCGGAGTTACACCCATTACTGGGAAATGATACCCTGTCTAAATGCTAAGTGATTTTAATTGACAGGGTGTCTTTTTTTCACGTTAATCGCTTCTCTCTCTCTCTCTCTCTCTCTCTCTCTCTCTCTCTCTCTCTCTCTCTCTCTCTCTCTCTCTCTCTCTCGTCTAAATACTTAATTTTTTCTACTATAGGATATGATCCTTTTTCATTAATAAAATGAAAGCCAGCATATCTGAAAAATTAATTATATTTCTCAAATATATATATATATATATATATATATATATATATATATATATATATATATATATATATATATATATATGACTTTCAATATTAATAAAAAAATCGGGCACTTCAGAGCAAGAAGGGAAGGTTGGGATCTTTAGCAAACATAACCACATGAAGGTTAAGATCCTAGTTAAATGAGTTTAGCTGAGAGAGAGAGAGAGAGAGAGAGAGAGAGAGAGAGAGAGAGAGAGAGAGAGAGAGAGAGAGAGAGAGAGAGAGAGAGAGAATTTTCTAGAATTACAAAAAATAAGACAGATATCTGAGAGAGAGAGAGAGAGAGAGAGAGAGAGAGAGAGAGAGAGAGAGAGAGAGAGAAACGACAGTACTGAGAAACCTGCGTTAAAAACAAGGAATAACAAGAGAATGAATGGGAAAAAATGGAAAATTATCTCATTGTAAAAAGGCCACTGATCCCACACTTTCAATGTACAATCATAACCTCTGTTAAGGTTATGGTAAAAATACAAAAAATAAAATTAAAAGAGGAATAATACTTATTATAGGCCTATATGAATCACAGCACTGATATAACACGTGCGAGAGTGTAGGCTTCAGTGCTAAGAAAGGTCAGCACATACTTTTAAACACAATCGTCAAAGACTTGTTTACATCGTCTGTTTTTAGTTTTTGTAAAAGAAAACTGTTGTGCCGGCTTTGTCTGTCCGTCCGCACTTTATTCTGTCAGCACTTTTTCTGTCCGCCCTCAGTTCTTTAAAACTACTGAGGCTAGAGGGCTGCAAATTGGTATGTTGATCATCCACCTTCAAATCACCAAACATACCAAATTGCAGCCTTCTAGCCTCAGTAGTTTTTATTTTATTTAAGGTTAAAGTTAGCCATTAACGTGCATCCGGCAAAGATTTAGGACAGGCCACCACCGGCCCTTGATGAAAGTTTCAAGGGCCGTGGCTCATACAGCATTATACCGAGACCACCGAAAGATAGATCTATTTTCAGTGGCCTTCATTACGCTGTAGCGGCTGTACAGAAAACTCGATTGCGCCGAAGAAACTCAGGCGTATTTTTTACTTTTTTTTGTTGGGGGTTGCCAAATATCAACTATACATTTTTTTCAGTTTTTTTTTTTAATTACCTGCATCGACGATGATTTTATTATTGACTTCTTGTCCCTGCAAAGTTCCAAGCCTGTCCTACTCACTATTCAGAATGTATGGTGAGGGACACACTTGATTCTTAGCTGGAACAGGGAGTCAATGATACAGTCACCTTCGATGCAGGACACTCAAAAAACTGAAAACAATCAATATTCGACACTTTGCCTAAAAAGGGACTGTGTTTAGACAATTGTTAAAATACAAACAATTCTTGCAACTTACACTAAAGAGCTAAACTGAATTTTTGACCAAAAAAAATAGCGAGAGAGAGAGAGAGAGAGAGAGAGAGAGAGAGAGAGAGAGAGAGAGAGAGAGAGAGAGAGAGTACGGCAGGTGAAGTTAATGAAAGCCTTGGAAAAGTACCTGAAGTGTTGTACCTAAAGTATTCACACTGATGAGGTACACTGAATTTCTGACAACCAAAAAAAATTGAAAGAGAGAGAGAGAGAGAGAGAGAGAGAGAGAGAGAGAGAGAATACGGCAGGTGAAACTAATGAAAGCCTTTCAAAAGTACCTCAGTATATAATCGACATTTGCAGCGAAATGACCAGCCACGTATAAACCCATCTGAGAAAAGACACGACCAATTACATTCTACAGAAACTTTAATTGGGAGGAAATGCGGCAATCATTATCAAGCAGATAATTGGCCGTTGGGAAGGAAACAGCTTATCGACAGATAGGCAACAGAATGTGATATGAAACAAGTAAAAATTGAGTGGAAGTTTCTTCAGCGCAATCGAGTTTTCTATACAGCTGCTACATCGTATAATCAAGGCCACCGAAAATAGATCTATCTTTCGGTGGTCTCGGTATAATGCTGTATGAGCCGTGGCCCATGAATCTTTAACCACGACCCTGCAGTGGCGTACTCTATATTGCTGCCAGATGCACGATTATGGTTAACTTTAACCTTAAATAAAATAAAATCTACTGCGGCTAGAGGGCTGCAACTTAGTATGTTTGATGATTGGAGGGTGGATGATAAAACATACCAATTTGCAGCCCTCTAGCCTCGGTAGTTTTTAAGATCTGAGGGCGGACAGAATAAAGTGCGGACGGACAGACAAAGCCGGCACAAGTTTTCTTTTACAGAAAACTAAAAAAGGTGTACAGAAAATAAATAACTCGAAAGGGTTCGTTATAACGGAATAAGAAATGTCATGACAATGTACAAGACACCAACAATGAGCTAGGATATTATTATTATTATTATTATTATTATTATTATTATTATTATTATTATCATCATTATTATTATTATTATTATTATTATTATTATTATTATTATTATTATTCCGTGACTTTTTCCATTTCTCTGGTATTTTCCAGCTTATCATTTCATTCGACTGACTTGCGAAAGAACATCAATGACTTCTGTAGTTACGCAGAACCTTAGGAATGGAATGCAATATAGAATTTAGGCCAAAGGCCAAGCACTGGGACCTATGAGGTCATTCAGCGCTGGAAACGAAATTGAGAGCAGGTAGGTTTGAAAGGTGTAACAGGGGGAATACCTCGCAGTAGCACATAATTGTTAGGAGAGGATGAATAGCAAGATGGTAGAAATATAATGTGAACAGAGGTACAGTAAAAGAAATGAAAGGTGTTGCAGCTAGGGGCCGAAGGGACGCTGCAAAGAACCTTAAGCAACACCTACAGTGCACCGCGTGACGTACACTGACGGCGCTACCCCCTACGGGGCAGTAGAACCTTAAATATTCTAGAAATTATAATTACAAATTAGATTTTTTCTTGGAAGATTTTGCAGTAGGCCATTTTCCATAAGCTTTTTTCTTGAAAGACTTTGCAGTAGGCCATTCTCCATAAGCTTTTTACTTGGAAGACTTTGCAGTAGGCCATATTCCATAAGCTTTTTACTTGGAAGGCTTTGCAGTAGGCTATTTTCCATAAGCTTTTTACTTGGAAGACTTTGCAGTAGGCCATTTTCCATAAGCTTTTTTCTTGGAAGACTTTGCAGTAGGCCATTTTCCATAAGCTTTTTTCTTGGAAGACTTTGCAGTAGGCCATTTTCCATAAGCTTTTTACTTGGAAGACTTTGCAGTACGCCACTTCCATAACCTATTTACTTGGAAGACTTTGCAGTAGGCCATTTTCCATAAGCTTTTTACTTGGAAGACTTTGCAGTAGGCCATTTTCCATAAGCTTTTTACATGGAAGACTTTGCAGTAGGCCATTTTCCATAAGCTTTTTTCTTGGAAGACTTTGCAGTAGGCTATTTTCTATAAGCTTTTTACTTGAAAGACTTTGCAGTAGGCCATTTTCTATAAGCTTTTTACTTGAAAGACTTTGCAGTAGGCTATTTTCCATAAACTTTTTACATGGAAGACTTTGCAGTGGGCCATTTTCCATAAGCTTTTTTCTTGGAAGACTTTGCAGTAGGCCATTTTCTATAAGCTATTTTCTTGGAAGACTTTGCAATAGGCCATTTTCCATAAGCTTTTTTCTCGGAAGACTTTGCAGTGGGCCATTTTCTATAAGCTTTTTTCTTGGAAGACTTTGCAGTAGGCCATTTTCCATAAGCTTTTTTCTTGGAAGACTTTGCAGTAGGCCATTTTCCATAAGCTTTTTACTTGGAAGACTTTGCAGTAGGCCATTTTCCATAAGCTTTTCTCTTGGAAGACTTTGCAGTAGGCCATTTTCCATAAGCTTTTTACTTGGAAGACTTTGCAGTAGGCCATTTCCATAACCTATTTACTTGGAAGACTTTGCAGTAGGCCATTTTCCATAAGCTTTTTACTTGGAAGACTTTGCAGTAGGCCATTTTCCATAAGCTTTTTACATGGAAGACTTTGCAGTAGGCCATTTTCCATAAGCTTTTTTCTTGGAAGACTTTGCCGTAGGCCATTTTCTATAAGCTTTTTACTTGAAAGACTTTGCAGGGCTATTTTCCATAAAATTTTTACTTGGAAGACTTTGCAGTAGGCCATTTTCCATAAGCTTTTTCTTGGAAGACTTTGCAGGGCCATTTTCCATAAGCTTTTTCTTGGAAGACTGCAGGCCATTTTTATAAGCTTTTTCTTGGATGACTTTGCAGTAGGCCATTTTCCATAAGCTTTTTACATGGAAGACTTTGCAGTAGGCCATTTTCCATAAGCTTTTTTCTTGGAAGACTTTGCCGTAGGCCATTTTCTATAAGCTTTTTACTTGAAAGACTTTGCAGTAGGCTATTTTCCATAAAATATTTACTTGGAAGACTTTGCAGTAGGCCATTTTCCATAAGCTTTTTTCTTGGAAGACTTTGCAGTAGGCCATTTTCCATAAGCTTTTTTCTTGGAAGACTGCAGTAGGCCATTTTTATAAGCTTTTTTCTTGGATGACTTTGCAGTAGGCCATTTTCCATAAGCTTTTTTCTTGGAAGACTTTGCAGTAGGCCATTTTCCATAAGCTTTTTTCTTGGAAGACTTTGCAGTAGGCCATTTTCCATAAGTTTTTACTTGGAAGACTTTGCAGTAGACCATTTTCCGTAAGCTTTTTACTTGGAAGACTTTGCAGTAGGCCATTTTCCATAAGCTTTTTACTTGGAAGACTTTGCAGTAGGCCATTTTCCATAAGCTTTTTACTTGGAAGACTTTGCCGTAGGCCATTTTCCATAAGCTTTTTTCTTGGAAGACTTTGCAGTAGGCCATTTTCCATAAGCTTTTTACTTGGAAGACTTTGCAGTAGGCCATTTTCCATAAGCTTTTTTCTTGGAAGACTGCAGTAGGCCATTTTCCATAAGCTTTTTACTTGGAAGACTTTGCAGTAGGCCATTTTCCATAAGCTTTTTTCTTGGAAGACTTTGCAGTAGGCCATTTTCCATAAGCTTTTTACTTGGAAGACTTTGCAGTAGGCCATTTCCATAAGCTTTTCACTTGGAAGACTTTGCGGTAGGCCATTTTCCATAAGCTTTTTTCTTGGAAGACTTTGCAGTAGGCCATTTTCCATAAGCTTTTTACTTGGAAGACTTTGCAGTAGGCCATTTTCCATAAGCTTTTTTCTTGGAAGACTTTGCAGTAGGCCATTTTCCATAAACTTTTTACTTGGAAGACTTTGCAGTAGGCAATTTCGATAAGCTTTTTACTTGGAAGACTTTGCAGTAGGCCATTTCCATAAGCTTTTTACATGAATGAAATCTTTCGTTATCTACTTTAGTGTCACAGATCTTTTACACAGCTAGTTTGCAGTGCTACTTTTACAAAGTGACGAATGTCCACATTCCGTAAAATGTCACGACGTAGGGGACATTGAATTAATTAAATATTTATCTGAATTAAATATTAATCTCAATTATTAATTAAATATTAATCTAAATTAATTAAATACTAATCTGAATTAACTAAATATCAATCTGAATTAATTAAATATTAATATGAATGAATTAAATATTAATCTGAATTGACTAAATGTCAATCTGAATTAATTAAATATTATTCTGAATTAAGTAAATATCAACCTAAATAAATTCAATATTGATCTGAATTAATCAAATATTAATCTTAATAAACTAAATATTAATATGAATTAATTAAATATTCATCTGAATTAACTAAATATTCATCTGAATTAACAACATATTCATCTGAATTAAATATTAATTTGAATTAACTAAATATTCATCTGAATTAACTACATATTCACCTGAATTAATTAAATATTAATCTGAATTAACTAAATATCAATATGAATTAATTAAATATTAGTATGAATTAATTAAATAATAATCTGAATTAAATATTAATCTTAATAAATTAAATGTTAATCTGAATTAATTAAACATTAATCTTAACAAATTAAATATTAATGTGAATTATTTAAATATTCACCTGAATTAACTAAATATTAATCTGAATTAACTACATATTCATCTGAATTAATTTAATAATAATCTGAATTAACTAAATATTCATCTCCACCATGATATATCTGGCTTCTTGCCCTTTGTTTACTTAATTTACTTATCTATCCATCTAATTCTAGATTTATTTACTTATATATGCATTTATTTAATTGTTTGCTTATTTATCTGTTTACATTCTTATCGGTATCTAATTACACTGTCATCTTCTACGTTTCCCATTATTTTCATAGATAACATTCTATTCTGTGGAAGCTTGCTTCACTTTTTCTCATAAAAATCTATGCTTGTCAAGAATGACAATCCGTCAGAATCTGAAAGCCCTCTCTCTCTCTCTCTCTCTCTCTCTCTCTCTCTCTCTCTCTCTCTCTCTCTCTCTCTCTCTCTCAGGAAGGAAGAGATAATGATTACAATTTGTCTATTATCGTTCGCATCTCGTCATATGACAATCTCGCGAGTCAAGCCATAAGAAGCTGGAGACGAAAGGTCTATAAGAGAAACTAAATAAACATTTTTGACAATTAATAAATGAAAACAAGTAAAGATGAAAAGTCGTAGACAATGTTTAATTTCCTTTTTTTCACGGTCTGTCTTCTCCCGAGGGGCCAACCACCCACTCACCCACCCACACCCACGCCCCCTCGAAAATTGGTGGGTTTTTGAAAGGTGGTCTGTCGCCTGTCAATTCTTCCTCTTGTTTATTTTTCCGTCGTCTCGAAACGTTTCCGTTTATAAAAAAAAAAGACCGAAAGGCGGGGGAAAAAAATTATTGGACGTCCATGATATAATATTCGGCATCTTTCGTTCTGTTTCCAGTTTCTTTTATTTGACACGACAGGGCGCTTCAACAACAGATGACGCCGATAACTCATCCACAGTGACAAAACAATCGAAGAAATACGGGAAGTTTCGCTCGAGGACCCGTCCAATCCCACCCCATCCCAACCCCCAAACTCTCTGTCTGTCTCTCTCTCTCTCCTGTCCCTCCCATACCGCCCCCCACCGCCGACCCTCGGCTCCTCACTGACAGCCACCCCACAGAGGGGCCCCTGAGCGAGCGTTAGGGAAAACGTTCGTCTCAGGTGAGGTTATACGTTAACCCTTTTTACGACACTTTACGCCGGAGTATTCCCAACGTTTTCGTCCTGTTTTGTGATTGGTCGGATCGGATTCTGGTAATACGATGTAGCGAGGAGTTGGGGGGGAAACGACGGGGAATACGTCCGCTCAGAATAACTACTCGAATGCCTTATTATAACCGTAATGAATGAATTACAAGGAAGAGAATCAATTCAATAACAGTGGCATAAAAAATTTCGAGGAAATGGGAAGCGGTAACATCTCTCGACCTACACATTTTTTTTTTTTTTCGCTTTTTTTTATTCCCATTGTCAGGGAATCACAAATCTGTCAAGGAGCCCTGAGACAAAGGAAACTGTAAAAGCGCAAAAATAGTAGTTGTCATCATATAAAGTTGGGGAGATGAAGGATCTATAATACCACATGGTGGAGGATTCTGCCGAGAATAAATTCGACTCAATTGAAAGGACTCAAGGAGACTATACTTCTTCTTCTTCTTCTTCTTCTTCTTCTTCTTCTTCTTCTTGTTATTCCTGTTCCGTTCCTTCTTATTTTTCTTCTTGTTTTTTCTTTCTTCTTTTTCGTTTTCTCTTTCTTCTTCTTCTTCTTCTTTTTTTTCACTTTCTCTTTCTTCTTCTTCTTCTTCTTCTTTCATTTATTCTTGTTATTCCTTTTCCGTTCCTTCTTATTATTTTTCTTCTTGTTTTTCCTTTCTTCTTCTTTTTCTCTTTCTCTTTCTTCTTCTTCTTCTTCTTCTTATTGTTCCTTCTCCATTCCTTCTTCTTCTTATTTTTTCCTTTCTTCCTCCTCTTCTTCTTCTTCTTCTTCTTATTATTATTATTATTATTATTATTATTATTATTATTATTACTATTATTATTATTATTATTATTATTATTATTATTATTATTATTATTATTATTATTATTATTAACGAATCATGACTCAAAAATCCATTGACCTTATACACGAAAAAGGACCAAAAAAAAAAAAAAAAAAACAATAAATATCAACATTTCACACCATGAGCATCCAGACTAAAATAAAAAGTAAAAATAACGGAAACGAACGAGATAAAAAACAGACGAAAGGGGGGAGAGGAAATAATAAGGGAGGAATATTCCCTATCGGGCAACCACCCAATTCCTTCAAGACATTTCTCAGGACATGTTGGGCGACCGTAAGAGTTCAATGTTTAAAAGCACCCTCTTCACATCTTTTTAAAAGAAGGCTACTTTCGGATTCTCTCTCTCTCTCTCTCTCTCTCTCTCTCTCTCTCTCTCTCTCTCTCTCTCTCTCTAACCGGACGATGATAACCCCACTCTTACAGCTGGTCCGCTGGTATAAAAGTTCAAGCGAATGTGCAATGCATTGCTACCCTAATGCTATTCTCCTGGCAGTTCGGTACATTATTATCTATTAATCTATTATTCTATTTTTTTATTTGATTTTTTAATAAGTGTGTGGGATCTCTCCCTTCTGTATTTCCTTCTATCTGCTCTTACTTCTTCATAATGAATAGCATATTCTTTGGAAGCTTGAGTTTCAAGTCAAGGGCCCCTGTGGGCTTCTTCCATACGAATAGATTTCATCTTCTGAATAATAATAATAATAATAATAATAATAATAATAATAATAATAATAATAGTGTCGTGGAATACCACTCTGATGTCGCGGCGGGTTCGCGTCTCTCCCAGGGAGATGAAAAGTCACTGGCTCTGTATAATGACCAGTTACTGCTGCAACGTGGGACCTGCTGCGGTGGGAGGTTGAAACCAGCATTCTTTGGAAGCTTGAATTTCAAGTCAGTGGCCTCTTTGGTGCGCTTGTTCCATGTGAATAGGTCTCATCCACTGGGATAATAATAATAATAATAATAATAATAATAATAATAATAATAATAATAATAATAATAATAATAATAATAATAATAATAATGCTACAATCTGCTAATTCCACTGGGATTTTGTTGATCGTTGTGGGCAAATATTAAAAGCCTGGAGACTCGTCCATGGGAAATGTGATGGTACATGGCAAGATGGAGCCCTACGGTTTTCCAAAAAGTGTCAGTAGGAATTTAGTATTTATCTTTTCATTTAATCTTCAAATCATTTATTTTCATAAAGTTCTTACGATGACAGGATAAAGTTTCATGCTTTTCCAAAAAGTATCAGCAGGAATTAAGTTCTTATTTCTTTTAATCTACAGACTGTTTATTTTCATAGGATTCTTACGGTGATAAGATGAAGTTTTATGCTTATCCAAAAAGTCTCAGCAGAAATTAAGTTCTTATTTTTTTTAATCTTCAGACAGTTTATTTTCATAAGATTCTTACGGTGATAAGATGAAGTTTTGTGCTTATCCACAAAGTATCAGCAGGAATTAAGTTCTTATTTTTTTTAATCTTCAGACAGTTTATTTTCATAAGATTCTTACGGTGATAAGATGAAGTTTCATGCTTTTCCAGAAAGTATCAGCAGGAATTAAGTTCTTATTTTTTTTTTATCTGCAGACAGTTTATTTTCATAGGATTCTTACGGTGATAAGATGAAGTTTTATGCTTATCCAAAAAGTCTCGGCAGGAATTAGGTTCTTATTTTTTTTTATATTGATCTTAATAACAATGTTACAACATGCATATCAAAAATCTTGCACGATCTTCTCCATTTCATAATCTACTTCTTTCACCCGCTACGGTCAACCCTCACAGTTACGGTACTATAAAAACAAGTAAAAAATGAACCGAAGTTTCTTCAGCGCAATCGAGTTTTCTGTACAGCCGCTACAGCGTATAATCAAGGCCACCGAAAATAAATCTATCTGTCGGTGGTCTCGGTATAATGCTGTATGAGCCGCGGCCCATGAAACTTTAACCACCACCGCCCATGAAACTTTAACCACCACCTGCCCTATATCGTTGCAAGGTGCACGATTATGACTAAATTTAACCTTGAATAAAATAAAGGCTGCTGAGGCTAGAGGGCTGCAACTTGGTATGTTTGATGATTGGACGGTGGACGATAAAACATAACAATTTGCAGCCCTCTAGCCTCAGTAGTTTTTAAGACATGAGTACGGACAGAAAAAGTGCGGACAGAAAAAATTGCGGACAGAAAATTGCGGACGGACAGACAAAGCCGGCACAATAGTTTTCTTTTAGAGAAAACCAAAAATTGAGGGGTTAATTTGAAAACGAAGAAATTAGCTATGCAGAGAAATGTAAACATGACACGGTCAGGCAAGTCGAATTTCTTATAATGAGAAGTCATTAGCTCACTTTAGGAAAAATGAGTAATTAGTAAAGCTTAATTATTATTATTATTATTATTATTATTATTATTATTATTATTATTATTATTATTATTATTATTATTATTATTATTATTATTATTATTATTATTCAGAAGGTGGTCCCACCAAGGGGGCCGCTGACTTGAAATTCAAGCTGTCAAAGAATATTAAGGTGTTCATTAGGAAGAAATAAGAGGAGGTAAAGGGAAATAAAGAAAGAAGAGATCCCACGTAATAAAAAAAAATTAATTAACAAATTGATAAAATTGTATTAAAATGCAAGAAGATAAGAGACTTACATTCAAATTCACATTTCAGATGAATGTCTTTATCATTTTATAAATTCACCAAAGATACATTTCACTCAATTGCATAATTTACGAAAACGTGGAGTGCATCTTCGCTTCTAATGATAACCGAAAATTCTAAAGCACTCTTTTCCAATCCCGAACAGTAATCGCGAGAAGAGTGCAGGAACTCATCAAAAGGCTTTGGCTTCTTTGCTTAAAAGGCCAAGCACCGGGACCCACGAGGTCATTCAGCGCTGAAAGGGAAATTGAGAGCAGAAAGACTTGAAAGGTGTGACAGGAGGAAAACACTGCAGTTGCACTATGAATCAATATTAAGAGAGGGTGGGTAGCAAGATGGAAGAGAGTGAATATGAATGGAGGCAGAGTAAAAGGAACCAAAGAGGTTGCAGCTAGTGCCCGAAGGCACGCTGCAAAGAACCTGAAGTAATGCCTACAGTGCACCGCGCGAGGTGTACTGACAGCACTACCCCCCCATACGGAGGTTTAGAAGTATTAGTCTCAGACACCATTGCGATCTTTTGAAACAGTTACACACATAAAAAGAGATCACAGATCCTAATTTAATTAAATTGTGCCGTCACCTCTAAACCTGAGAAGATTTGGTGACCTAAAGTGCTAAATACTGCCACCACAATCAACCACACCACAACCAAACACCCTCCCCCTTGGAAAGTACATTCTCATATATGATTAGTAATTAGTAATTAGTCTGAAAACAACTTTATATTACATAGATACAACGGGCGTGGAACCGATGGTGATACTGATGGAAATGGAATAGAACAGAAGATGTATTACCAAGTATTACCAAGTGTTGGGACCTAAGAGTTCATTCAGCCCTCAAGGGGAAATTGACAGCAAGAAGGCTTGGAAGGTGTAACAGGAGGAAAACCTTGCAGTTGTACTATGAAACAATTGTTTGAGAGGGTGGAAAGTTAGATGAAAGAATGAAAGAACGGAGGTACACTAAAAGGAATAAAAGAGGTTGTAGCTAGGGGACGAAGGGACGCTGCAAATACCCTTCAGCAATGCCTACAGTGAACCACGTGAGGTGCACTGACGACACTGACCCCCCTACGGGGACTGGTGTCAGTGGTGTGAGGGTTCCTGAACTTACTAAAACCTTCCTGCAAGCTTCACGTCAAGTCTAAATTCGCCAGTAAATAAATTAGTAAATAGGCAAATAAAAAAAATAAAAGGTCTGTGAGTGCACATGTCCGCAAAAGTACCCAAAACTAAAGAATGGAATACGCACGCAATACAGAAGAATGCTAAAAGCAAAGGAAAAGATATTAACAAAACTAATGTAAAATCAACAGCAATAATAATAATAATAATAGAGAGTTGTAATCACACAAGAGTAACAAATAAAGAGACCTCAGATCCCCTAATAATTTCCTCACGCAGGCAGGCAGGCAGGAAAGCACAAGAAAGAAACGCCGCCAAGCAAGAGCAAGCAAGCATATAAACATCTGAACGGGACTCATTTCACAATGAAAGCCGAATGTACAACAACCAAGAGCATGCGCAATTGAACACCCCTCCCTTCGCCCCCTCCCCTCGCCCCCTCCCCCAAGCGTGTAAATCAAACCCCATCCGAAGGATTACACGACCACGCACGCCCCCCAACCCCACCCCACCCCCGAGTGCACGCAAGCACGGCCGTGGACAGAAGGCGCAGTTGTCGTGGCGAGGACTCAAGCAATAACTCGATGGGAACATTTGGGCCAGGGACGGGTAATTAAGTTGGTACACAGAGAACGCATGCACAAGACGTGCTTTCCCCCATCTCTTCCAATGTCTCTCTCCCTCCCATCTCTCCTCCCATCCCACAACAACCCCATCCGTTTCTAACCACCCTTGGTAACAGGCTACTTAATCAAGAGGAAAAAGCAGCATCTCTATGTACCATCGCGATCCGCTATTAAGCCATATTGCCCAGAGATAATAAAAGAATTATTTTGTCATTCAACTGTATTCTTCTATCATCCTTCATATTCTTATTCTGCACATTCCTTCAGTCATTGGTTTTACTGTTTAATCCAGTCCTTACACTCTAGATTTTCTGTCCTAAAAAGGTAGTAATTACAAGTATTACGCTTAAGCACACTAAAAAGTAATTTTTTACCTTCTGTTCCCTTTCGGCTTTATTTAAATGATAGCCATCTTTTATTACTTTATTTTGCTCATTTAATGGAAGAATTTCTCATATCGACAAACAAAATACTTCTGCTTTTAACGTGATATTTTTTTTTATTTATTCTTATAATTCAAGGAACGTTAACAAATAAAAGTCCAAAACAAATACGAGAGAGAGAGAGAGAGAGAGAGAGAGAGAGAGAGAGAGAGAGAGAGAGAGAGAGAGAGAGAGAGCCAACGGCTTACATTTGAAAGATATGACATTTCTGCCTCTTAAAGAGAACAACGTTGGTATCATTGGATACATGAATGAAAACATAAATGTTTATTTATCATCATCATTGCTCTTTCATTCATCCATTTCCCTTCATATAATCTAGCCCTCTATTTTCGTGAAAATCGCCTTTTTTTTTTACTCACTTTTTTATTGCGACAAAAATTATATATGATCTTGCTGGGAAGCAATATAACTGACAATATACACAGTAAAGCTGGTGATAGCATAAAATCCCAATAGTCATTGAAGAATTGTTCATTCTGTACACACTTCATTGAAGAATTGTTCATTCTGTACATTGTTCATTGAAGAATTGTTCATTCTGTACATTGTTCATTGAAGAATTGTTTATTCTGTACATAGTTCATTAAAGAATTGTTCATTCTGTACACAGCTCATTAAAGAATTGTTCATTCTTTACATAGTTCATTGAAGAATTGTTCATTCTATACACAGTTCACTGAAAAATTGTTCATTCTTTACAAAGCTCGTTAAGGAATTGTTCATTCTGTACATAGTTCGTTGAAGAATTGGTCATTCTGTACCTAATTCTATCTTCCAAACCGTGTCTTCATAAGAACACTTCCGCGATTTTATTTTTTGAATGAGGTCCCTGTATGATAAAAGATGACGTATAATGAAAGTCTGCTAAATAACAAGCAACGCCTAAGATCATACTTAGTCTTGGAATTGTGAATGTATAATGTGAAACAAACACTTCCAACAAGTAAAAAATGCGAGTTTTCTGCACAGCCGCTACAGCGTATAATCAAGGCCACCAA
>NC_089784.1:33430569-33438069 GCF_040412425.1 Macrobrachium rosenbergii
TTTCATGACAGAACGTCGTTTTTGAGACAATATGTTATAAGACGACCTATGGTGCCCGAACCTCAAACATTTTTGGGCAAAAAAAAAAAAAGCTTGGACACATTATTGAAATTGAGAGAAAATTCTTTTTTTAAGAAAGTATTTAAAATAAATTTTCTGCAGGGATAATCAAAAGTATCTCGTCGTCATTAATATCTAGATAATTTTGTTTTACTTGTTAACTATTATTATTATTATTATTATTATTATTATTATTATTATTATTATTATTATTATTATTATTATTATTATTATTATTATTAATGTCATCGTTAACATCTGGATAATTCTGTTTTATTTGTTAACTTTTATTATTATTATTATTATTATTATTATTATTATTATTATTATTATTATTATTATTATTATTATTATTATTATTATTATTATTCCGAAGATGAACCCTATTCATATGGAACAAGCCCACCAAAGGGGCCACTGACTTGAAATTCAGGTTTCCAAAGAATACTATGGTGTTCATTTGAAATAAGTAACAGACGGTAATGGAAAATACAAAAAGAAGAGAACACATTAAAAAGGAAAAAATAAATTAACAAATTGATAAATAAATAGAAAAATCGTAAGTTAATTATTAAAATACAAGAAGTTCCAATTGCATGGCATCCTCAGGGAGACTATGAAAATATGAATTTCAGCATATCATCATGGAGACGTATTTTGTAGATAAACTTTTACTGTAACTATTTAACCAAACAATCCGAAATACAATTAAATAAGAAACAAGTAATACATGCGCCGAAGTTTCTTCGGCGCAATCGGGTTTTCTGTACAGCGTATAATCAAGGCCATCGAAAACAGATCTATCTTTTGGTGGTCTCTGTATAATGCTGTATGAGCCGCGCCCCATGAAACTTTAACAACGGCCCGGTAGTGGCCTATCCTATGTCGTTGCCAGAAGCACGATTATGGCTGACTTTAACCTTAAATAAAATTTTTAAAAAAACTACTGAGGCTAGAGGGCTGCAATTTGGTATGTTTGATAATTGGAGAGTGAATGGTCGACATACCAAATTGCAGCCCTCTAGCCTCAGTAGCTTTTAAGATCTGAGGGCGGACAGAAAAAGTGCTGACAGAAAAAAAGTGAGGACAGACAGACAAAACCGGCACAATAGTTTTCTTTTACAGAAAACTGGAACGTTTGATAAATGATTTCTGTCTTCTCTTTGTTGACTGTTCGTCCGAAATGTTTTATTCCCAGTTAAGGCGACTTTCTATTTTTTTTTTCTTTTTATTAGACAGTCACATGGAACAACCTCCTTTTTCATTATCGTCCGATGAACTTTGGTACAACCCCCGACCTAACGCATGGCGGCTAAACCAGTGGTTCTTAACCTTTTTCAGTGTATGCACCCCTTTCAAATCACCAGTCAGTTCCCGCACCCCCTGAACTGCTAAAATAATAATAATAATAATAATAATAATAATAATAATAATAATAATAATAATAATAATAATATTATTATTATTATTATTATTATTATTATTATTATTATTATTATTATTATTATTATATGTTTTTTTTTTAAGAAAAAATAACATGATATATAAAAATATATTTTGCTTTAATTATTCATAGGCATCCTCGCACCCTTGGGAACCGGCTTCGCACCACTGGTTAAGAACCACTGGGGCTAAACCATCAGGTAATTTCCTTCATTATGGAACTCGTAGGAAGAGGGGTTGGTGGTAGCCCCGTCAGTGCACCTCACGCGGGGTACTGTAGGCATCACTGAAGGGTGTTTGCAGCGTCTGTTGGGCTCCTAGCCGTACCCACTTTATAGCAACATTTTGCTGATTTGATTTTATCTTTACTCCGTATTTCATATTTTCTCTTTAGAGGATTTATTATTTAATTATTTGTTGGCAGTTCTCTATAATCAGTGTATTTTTCCTCTTTTCCTTTTTAGTTTTCTTAAAAGAAAACTATTGTGCCGGCTTTGTCTGTCCCTCCGCACTTTTTTCTGTCCGCCCTCAGATCTTAAAAACTACTGAGGCTAGGGGCTGCAAATTTGTATGCTGATCATCCACCCTCCAGTCATCAAACATACCAAATTGCAGCCCTCTAGCCTCGGTAGCTTTTATTTTATTTAAGTCTAAAGTTATCCGTAATCGTGTGTCTGGCAACGATATAGGCCAGGCCACCACCGGGCCGTGGTTGGTCTCATGGGGAGCATTATACCGAGACCACCGAAAGATAGATCAATTTTAAGTGGCCTTGATTATATGATGTACACAAAACTCGATTGCGCCGAAGAAACTTCCTCAGTGAAACTCATTATATTTTATTTAAATGTATTTTTTAAAATTCAGAGTATCACTGATTCCATAAGACAAGCTAGCAAACTGACCTTCCCGAAGCAAGAAAAATTACAAATCGAATTATGGATACAAATACACAAATTCAACAAATAAAAACTATTAAATAACATCGACGAAGATATACCGCACGCTTGTGCGAACAGTAGAAAAGTATTCAGGTTTCCTCAGAAAAAACATTTCCACACTCCACAAACACTCAGCAGATATATTTCACTCGTAAATCCACGAAACACCAAGAACACCGAAAACAAACAACGCTCCAGGTTCGATACATATGCATACATGCATACTATACCTGAATACATACATATATGTGCATACGAGCGCAGTAATATGTATATACATAACCCTTGAAAGCAAATAGACCCTTTGTGGCAAAAATGACTCTACGCTGGGGGAGAAGAGGATAAAC
This sequence comes from Macrobrachium rosenbergii, assembly GCF_040412425.1. NCBI lineage: Eukaryota > Metazoa > Arthropoda > Malacostraca > Decapoda > Palaemonidae > Macrobrachium > Macrobrachium rosenbergii. The sequence goes on from NC_089784.1 coordinate 33,433,361, forward strand.
AGCAGGGGGTGTCTGTAAGGGAATGAGCATGGAAATTTGAGGGAGGGTGGAGGGGGAGGAGGAGGAGGAGGTAAAGGGAAAGATAAGGGAGTCCCTGAAAGAGGAGGGGGAAGGTGGGGGGAGGGGATTACAACAGAGCATTTGATGATGGCTGGTAATTCAGTCAGACGTATGTGGCAGCAGAACTGCTTCGTTTATCATATGTTACGTCAGATCATTCGAAGACTTCAAAAAGATCGTCTGCTGAGAGATCACTTTCTCTCTCTCTCTCTCTCTCTCTCTCTCTCTCTCTCTCTCTCTCTCTCTCTCTCATGATATACGGCTTGATTTTCTACTCACAGTTTCTGATGAAAACGATAAATCCCTCACCGTGAGGATTAGGAATGGAATGGAAAGGAATATAGAATTTAGGCCAAAGACCAACCACTGGGATCTGTGAGGCCATTCAGCGCTGAAACAGAAATTGATAGTAAAAGGTTTGAAAGGTGTAGCGGGAGGAAAACGTCAAAGCAGTTGCACTATGAATCAATTGTTAGGAGAGGGTGGAAAGTAAGATGGAAGAAAGAGAATATGAAAGGAGGTACGGTAAAAGGAACGAAATGGGTTGCCGCTAGGGGCCGCATGAGGTGCACTACTGACGGCACCACCCCGCCCTCGGACCAACGTGAGGATTAAAACTACGATACCTATTCTGACGAGGCCAAGATTCGCCACTCGCAAGGGACGAAGAAGAAGAAGAAGAAGAGGAAGAAAAAGTGACGTGGGCCAAGCGCCCCATGCGAGAAACGCGACCCTGGGCCACAAGACTTTGGTCTCCTACAGGAAGTGTAATAATTTCCTTTATATTCAGCAAACCGAAACATTCGGCAGTCCATTATACGGCTGCGCCGCGCGCCCGCATCAAGTACAAGTGATGTCCGTGAATATGGCTCCCTCATTTACTTTTACGATGCTTGATATCGCGGTGAAAGGGAAGCAGTCGAAATAGGGCACAATACTTGCCAAGAGTTGTGACGTCATCCATCAGAGGACCCCTTGCATGGAGGAAGGAGAAGTGAGAAGAAAAGGAAGAGGAGAAGGCAGCGAGGGAGGGAAAGAAGGAGGGCAGTGAGGGAGGGCAGTAAGGGAGGAAAGGAAGGGAGGGGAAGAAGGCAGTGAGGGGGGGAGAAGGAAGGGATGGTTGAGGAGGAGGAGGAGGAGGAGGAGGAGGAGGGAAGACCATTTCCTTTCTTCCTCATCCTACTCCTACTACTACTACTCCTCCTCCTCCGCTTAACCCTGCTCCACCTCCTCCTTCTTCCCCCCTCCTCCTCCTCCTCCTCCTCCCTCTCCCCTCCTCCTCCTCCTCTTTTACATTCCACCCGGAGGAGGAAGAACTTGAGGAACCGCCGTCGACGTCGGGCTCCTCCGAAGTCAGAGTCCGCGTCCTTCCGTTCTGTCTCTTGATGATGCTTAGGATGATGTGTGTCCTTGGAGTACAACATCCCCATTTTATGTCTGTTTTATAGCCGTCCTGGGAGAGGGGGGGGGGAAGGGGGACAAGGATTCTCTTGGGGAAGGGAAGGGGGACGAGGATTCTCTTGTGGGAAGGGAAGGGGAACGAGGATCCTCTTGGGGTGGTTAGTGTGGGAGCCGGGTTGGGAGGGGGAGCTGTTCAAGAAAATTTCCGAGGTAGGATTCGAGGGAACTGAAGGAATTGAAGGAACTGCAGGTTACAGAAGGTGATAGGTACTGCAGGATACCTAGGATAAAATAGGATATTTGTAAGTTAGGGAAGGAGAAGAATGAATGGAGGTAGAGAGAGATAAGAGGATAAATATTTAATATTCCTGATGACACACACACACACACATATACAGTATATATATATATATATATATATATATATATATATATATATATATATATATATATATATATATATATATATATATATATATATATAATGATATATAAATACTGATTAGCTTCACCACAGCCCCGGAGATTGTGACATATCGCAACCTGGAAAGATAATCGTAATTATCGTATTCTTCCTAAACAATAATTCTTCTTATAGACGCAGGAAAAAGAATAATAAATACACATTAACAAATACAAAAACAAAACAAACACGAGGAAAAAGCACAAACTAAAACTGCTCCTTTGCCTTTCGCTAACAGACGAAGCACGCGCTCCGGAAAAGCACGTCACAGACAGAATTGAAGATTAATACAAAGCAAAATACTAACAACAACAACAAAAAAATAAAGAGAGAGAGAGGGATAAAAAAAACATTTTAAAAAGTTGACAACTCCATTACAACAAAATAATTACTTTTTTACGAATTGATTTCGAATTTCAATAAAAACAGGCTAACAAGTGAGCCTCTTCGGAAAGCACTTGTGACAGACAGCAAATTCATAACGGGATGAAGAACAGGCAAAAAAAAAAAAAAAAGGTTTAAGGGGAGGGGAGGGTAGGGGAGGGAAGGGAAGGGGAGGGGGAATTTTAAATTGCATTTGAACGTTTCCTGATACGTGGAATTACGCAGTGATACGCTCAATTGAAAACCCCGACAATTGCATGGAAAAAGTAACAATAGACAATGCAGATGATTTTTTATATACTCGCCCTTCCCCCTCCTATCCCATACCCCATACTCAATCCCCCTCTCCCCCCATCCCCACCCACGGGACCGATCCCCGATACGAACTGCATATTTTGCCAAAGAGTTTATTCCAAAAAATCAACGAGTTATGATTGAAACTTCACGCTGCGTTTTAAACAAACAAGCAAAAAATGATTAGTTTCTGTTTAAAAATACGAGAGCAAGTATTATATGTGCATCCGCCTACGGTAGTTTCAATCAAAATTATGAATAAATAAATAAAAAATCGCTGAAGAAATTCGTCCAGTTTCGGTAAGCGAACAAATTTGCTAATTCGGCAAAAAAAAAAATGGAAATTAGTAAATTTATGAGGTGATAATCAGTAACTTGTTTAAGACGAAAAACAAAATAAATAAAACAGACCATTTATTTTATGAGAACGAAGTTAAGACCATGAATACAGTATATATCATTATGTAGATACAGATGAAATTATAAAAAAAATAAATAAAAACACGCCAGTTCCCAATTGAACCACAAATCTATGCGCTTATATTCTGGAATTATTTCCGAACGTCAGCAAACTCAAAACTAACCAACATATACAAAAATAGACTCGCATAATAAAATACTGTAAACACTCACAGAAAAAAACTCCCCTACTCAAACCCAAAAGGGTGAGTGTTTAACATTTCCTAAACTCGTACATTTTCAATAATTTCCCAACGTTCAAAACACGCAATTAACCGAAGTATAACAAACAAATAAAAAAAACTCACAGAACAACATACTAAAAACACTTTCAGGGGGAAAAAACTCACTTACTCAAGCCAAAACCCGAGTTAACATATAAAAACAACGAATGGAAAAAATCAAACAGAATACACTAAAAACCACTCACAGAAAAAACTCACACACTAAAGCCAAAACTCTCAGACCGAGTATTTAACATTTCTTAAACGCACACATTTTGAATCAATCGCAAAGACCACAAATAAATGAAACAAAAACTCACTCAGAGAATACAATATTAAAAATACTCCCAGGAAAATAAATAAAAACTCACCTTCTCGAGCCAAAACTCTAAGAAAGAATGTTTAACATTTCCTAAACTAGAACTCGAGTTAGCAAATAAAAAACAAATACAAAACACACAGACAATAATATACTAAAAACCCTCCTAGGAAAATATAAAAAAAAAAACTCACCTTCCCGAGTGAGTGTTTAACTTTTCCTAAACGCATATATTTTGAAACATTTCCCAAAACTCATAAATAAACCAAACACAACTCACTAAGAGAATAAAATGATAAAAACACTCACAGGAAAAAAAAACTCATCTACCAGAGCCAAAACTCTAAAACTACAAGAGCGCGTGTTCAACATTTCCTAAACTAAAACCCGAGTTAATGTATACAAAAATATCAATTTAAAAAAATTCACAAGGAGAATAATATACTAAAACTAACCCCTGGACAAAAAATAAAAAAATCACATACAAAGCTAAAACTCTAAAAAAAAAAATAGTGTTTAATTAACATTTTCTAAACTAGAACCCGAGTTATGTGGCTATTCGAGACGCCAGGAAAGCGCTTCGGCTGTCAATCATGCGCTGGAAATCGATTAGCAACTTAAGTGTCCGGCTCAGTTATTTCCAACCAGATCGTTAGCCAACCATTTAACTCCGGTATTCGGAGATGGCCTTCGCTCGGATCGTTGAGAAAATAGAATTTCTCTCTCTCTCTCTCTCTCTCTCTCTCTCTCTCTCTCTCTCTCTCTCTCTCACACACACACACACACACAAGTCCACACACAGATACAATTAGAAAAAGGTATCTCTCTCTCTCTCTCTCTCTCTCTCTCTCTCTCTTTTACATACACAAATCAGGCTGGGAAGGATTGCACGCTCTCTCTCTCTCTCTCTCTCTCTTTCTCTCTCTCTCTCTCTCTACACACACTCTTTCCTATTAATAACTGAAGAGAATTTTTAGGGCACATTATACACAAAATAACAAAGCTATCTAACTATACATACATATGCATATGCAAGTATATACATTTGCTAAAGCACTTTGAAATAAAAAGTTTTTTATACACCATGTAGAGTATGTGTGTATGT
>NC_089784.1:33440569-33448069 GCF_040412425.1 Macrobrachium rosenbergii
ATATGCCTGCATTCGTTTTTGGGAGGAATCAGAAGGGCATTATCAGAGAGAGAGAGAGAGAGAGAGAGAGAGAGAGATTACCACGAACAAGAACTTAGAACACTTCAATATGTCTGCCTCTCGCTCTCCTCATCTCAGGCTTGACTTTCCTTCCTCCATCACCTCCCGAAGAGCGCATCATCACCGGCGGCAGGTTGAGTAAGAGACTTAGGGCGGCCGTAAGAACAACCTCCTTCTTCGTCTGCTGATCCTCAAGATCTCCTTCCCGAGACTTGATCACTGCGTACTTCATCCCTGATCGCCTTCTTCCCCACCTTCCGGAGGGTCGTGACTCATCGCCCGGGGAAAAAGACTTTTTAGGCCAAGTGCCGTCTGTTCCACGACCGTCAGACGAAGGAGTAGGAAAAGAAGAGGAGGAGGAAGAGGGGAAAGAGGAAGAAGTAGAGGAGGAGGGGGAGGAGGAGGAGGAGGAGGAACAGCAGCAGCAGGAAGAGAAGGAGGAAGAGGAAGAGGAGGAGGAGGAGGAAAAGAAGAGGAGGAGGAGCAGGGGGAGGAAGAGGAAGAAGAAGTGGGGGAGGAGGAGGAGATGGAGGAAAAGGAGGAGGAGCAGGAGGAGGAAGAGGAGGAGGAGGAAGAGGAAGAGGAAGAGGAAGTAGTGGAGGAGGAGGAAGAGGAACAGGAAGGGGAAGAGGAGAGTAGCAGAAGAAGGAAAAGGAAGAAGTGGAGGAGGAGGAGGAGAAGGAGGAGAAAGAGAAAGAGGAAGAGGAAGAGGATGAGGAGGAGGAGGAGGAAGACTGCCATATAGCATCACCGAAAAACTACAAAGGTAAAAAAAAAAAAATGTAGATGAGAAGCATCCCCAGTAAATGGAAGTTTAAACGAAAGGGTCCTTCAAGACTTCAATTTATGAGAGACAACAAATAAGGAAAAAGGAAAACTTAATGAAATACCAGGAACAACAAAAACGAAGGAGGTTGTAAAGAACAACTACAGCAGGAGAAGAGCGCACAGGTGAATTTCAAATGATATATATTCATCCACAAATATTCTGGTCATGAATGAGAATAACTACATAATAAATGTAATATTAAACACACTAAGAAAACAAGTAAAAAATGCGCCGAAGAATCAAGTTTCCTGTACAGCGCATAATCAAGGCCACCGATAACAGATCTATCTCTCGGTAGTCTCGGTATAATGCTGCGAAACTCTCAGCCGGCCGTGGTGGCCTGTGTTGTTGCGTTGCCAGAAGCACAATTATGTCTAACTTTAACCTTAAATAAAATCAAAACTACTGAGGCTAGAGGGCTGCAATTTGGGATGTTTGATGATTGGAGAGTGGATGATCAACATACCAATTTGCAGCCCCCTAGCCTCGGTAGTTTTTAAGACCTGAGGGCGGACAGAAAAAGTGCGGACGGACAAACAAAGCCGGCACAATAGTTTTCTTTTTCAGAAAACTTAAATGTAAGAATTTCAGCGGAAAGTCCTGTCTCTCGCTCGTACTGATTGCTTTCTCAATATCACGACGGGAAAAACCTGTATTTCATCGAATTACTGACAATAGTTTTGCTTGTCCGCTGGTATTGTGGTCAGTGTCGTGGCATGCCACTCAGTTGTCGCGGGTTCGCGTCTCCCCGGGGGCGATGAAAAACCACTGGCTCTGTATCATGATCAGTTACTGCTGCAGTGTGGGGTTTGCAGCAGTGGGAGGTTGAAGCCAACATTCTTTGGAAGCTTGAATTTCAAGTAAGTGTCACCTTTAGTGTGCTTTGTTCCATGCAAATAGGTTTCATCTACTGAAATAATAATAATAATAATAATAATAATAATAATAATAATAATAATAATAATAATAATAATAACAACTGAAAACAATTTCCAAGGACAGATGACGCTTCGTCCTCATTTTAAAGCAACGAATAAAAGATTTTGCAATATTACAAATCATTATATTTTTTCTTCACTACTTTGGGACTTACACCCAAAAGGAATAGGCGATAAGTGTATCAGCTCTGACAAGGGTTCGGACCTATGCTATACTAGATTGGAACATGAGTGACAGTGACTTCATAAACTTAGCCACCAAAGGAGGTAAGAATTGATTTCGACTATGCTGCACGGTACATGCTCCTGTCGAATTCAGGTTCTGTATTTTGAAATGAACTAGCCAAGCACCGCCATAATACCGGAGTAATAAGCTTCCCCTCTTAAGAAGGAATATATATATATATATATATATATATATATATATATATATATATATATATATATATATATACATACATATATTGTCACGATGCGTACCAAGTACCTGGTTATGAGACAACTAATCTCAAAATTCAAAAATTTACCTCACTTCAGCCAGATACCTGAACTCTCATAACAATAGGAATTATGACTGAGTACTCTAAAGGTAACAGTGATCCCTTAAAAACTTATTAATCACTTGAAAAATCAAACTAAGTTTATCAGAATATGTGTGAGGCATCAACAATGAAAAAAGAAATATACTAGAATAAAAGGGCACCACTCCATCACACAACGTTAACTGTTTCCCTGGTCTTAATTCACTTTAGCAAGACTAAAAGAACAAAACATGTTTATCACTTTGTCTTATGCACACATAATTAATCCTATTCATTGGTGGTCAACAAATGAAACACTGTTTTTCTAAAAATATTAAATATAAAATTTTATTTTTAAATTCAAAATTTTTAATTACAATTTACAATCTGAAAAATTTACTATTACTTGAAAATAACACAAAACTTAATTAATTCTTTAATTAAATTATAAAACAAAACTAATTCACAAAAACTTTATCAGAAATTTAAATTAATCAAGGAAAATTTAAACTATCAAGAATTACTTAAGATTTGAAAAAATCTTAATAAATGAAAAATTAAATCAAATATGCAATGTTAAATTAGCAAGAAATATTTAAAATGCTACGTAAATAAATGTTACATCACAAACATAAAAAAATGTGAAAATATGAAGAGATTGCAAAGACAAGAACACACACAATTCCACAAAAGATTTATTAATAATAATTTCACTTAGGTAAAGTTTCCCTAATTTATTATACCATGGTATTAATAAGTAAAATTCACGTTGCCTTACACAAACTTGTGAAAACCTCTGGAAAATCCCTTTGCAGCTGTGCTAATTTCACTATACACACTTTTTTACCAGGCGCCGTTACAAATTAAATAATTTTACTAAATTCAGATCTCAAAAGTTAATACTAATATCAGTGACCATAAATATACTACGTTAAAAGTAATATCTTTTTAGAGCCTCGGTGGCTCAGTCGGTTACAGCAGCAGCTTCGGACTTCGTAGAGGTCTGTGGCGCGGGTTCAAACCCGCAGCCGGCTGATCAAGAGAGGCAGACACTTTGCTATCCGTGTAGACATCCCGGGATTATATATGTAATCAACGGATAGGTTTGCTTGAAAAGCAAATGGATGTTACAGACTAAATACACACACAAAACAAAGCCACTACAACACCTTCTAAAAACATAACAAACATCTCACACGTCTCGAACTCTCGCCATACCCGCGCAATAACTTCTCGCTGCTGGGAAGAAAGGGCGTTGGGTCGGGTATGATACATGAAACATACGTACCGGGGTCTAAGCGATGTCAGGCAGGGCAGCCGATCGAGACCACAGGTCTACCCCAAAGCAAATCAAAAAGTCCTTCAAAAGAAGGCATCGTGCTAATAAAAGCACGTTAAAAGAAAAAGAAGAAGAAGAAGTTAAAAGTAATCTCTTTTTAAGAACGAGAAAGAGAGAGGGAACCAAACTGATTGGTCTCAAGAATAAGAATGAAAGTAAGAAACAGATGTCAGAATTCCTGTAGCACATGAAACAATTACATGACGTCATTCAGGCATTTTGGTTACGAGATACAAAAGAAAAGTTCTAGAAGCAGGGAGGTGACGTCATTAAAGCATTTTGGGTGCGAGATACCAAAAGAGAAATTTCTAGAAAGAAAGTGACGCCATCCCACCAAAACGTTTGGAATGCAACCAGGACATGTTACTCTTTCTCTCAAAGAAGCATACGTGATCAGAGCCATGTATGTAACTTTGTGAAATCGCTCGTATTCTTTTCGTACGGGGCGAATCTTTTACAGAAATCTTTACACGATCGAAACATACTGCAATCGGCTAATTATGACTGACGTGTTTTATAAACAAGACGAAAAACTGAGTTGATTTCCTGAACGAATCGTCAATTGTTATTGCAAACTATCCTCACGTTAACCCAAAACAAAGTGCTCCCTCTTATCGCAACTGATGACACTGAAATGAAACAAGTTCTCACTAGGACGCACGTGTTCCTTATACTACGTTACTATTAAAATTGTATTATCAATTCTAAATTACGCTATAAAGTTTTTTAAATCATTGGGTTCCTTTGAGATCTGATGCCAAACTAAATACGACACTTCAACAATCACTATCATTACATATAACACATGATAAATGAAAGAGTAAATATATCAAAATTATAGGAGGATATATGTATTAAAAGGCAACATCATAAGAAAAAAAAAAAATATATATATATATATATATATATATATATATATATATATATATAATAAAGATATAGATTATATAAAGATATAGATAATATATATATATATATATATATATATATATATATATATATATATATATATATATATATATATATTTATATATATATATATATATATATATATATATATATATATATATAAATATATATATATATATATATATATATATATATATATATATATATATGTATGTGTGTGTGTGTGTGTCATTGTGGTGCTCGCGTGGGTGACTACTAATGGTGTATCTTAATACAATCGAAATTCATTTAGATACAAATGTGTTTGTGCCTTCTTGGAACAGGTGAAAAAAATTTATAGAGACAGAGAGAAAAGACGAGATAGGAGAATGAAAAAGAACCCATTACAGTCACAACGGAATCCGGAAGAATAATCTAAACCTAAAACCTTCCTCAGTCGATCACCATTAGACACACAAGGAAAAGGTCAATTGTCGTCAATATGACGGTATCCAGGAAGGCCCCCTCCCCAAAACCCCTCACCTCTCCCCTACCCTACCCCCCCCACCTCCACGTACACAGATCCGGGCTAAGCAAATCTTAAAAGCATGCTAGATCTTGCCTTTTGGCCGGGAGAAGCAAGCAAAACGCCATCGGAGCTCCTCCGATATAAACCAATAACTCATGATTTTCTTGCAGTATTTTTGTCCCGGGGTGGGATATGGGGTCGGGGGTAGGGGGCAGGGAGAGGATAGGGCCACTGCTTCCCAAACCGAGCCATAAGTAACTGATGCCATCTGGTGGCGGCGGGAATGTAACGTAAGGTTTTTTGGGGGGAGGGGCGGGTAGGTGAGGGGAGGGGAGGGAGGAGGAAGGAGGGGGGGGGGGTAGAAAGAAGGTATTGTTGGATGATTTTTTCAAAACGGTCGAACTTTAAACGCTGACATGTATTTTGCTACGAGAAATGCCTCTGACATCGCCTCTGGCGATTCCCCCTCCCATACCCCCTTCCCTTACCTCCATACCCCTTCCCCCAACTCCCTCCAACCTCCACCTTCCCCCTCCCCCAACCCTCATTTCTCCAGTGGGAGGAATTTTATCCTTTAAGTCTTCCGTCGTAATTTCTTGTTTTCCTCAGTATCTGTAAACATTTTCAAAAGAGAATTATGGTTTAATAAGTTCTCATAGTCTGCTTTTTCAATTAAAGGTGGCGATATGGAAATCAGATATCAAACTGGTTTGTTTATGAGACCATGCTTGGATGCATAAATAATATCCTTACCTAAATGACCACCAGATGTGTAAAAGCTTATATCAAGAGTTTATCTACCATAAAGAATTGCAAGTATATACGTGTTTGCGTGAGAGAGAGAGAGAGAGAGAGAGAGAGAGAGAGAGAGAGAGAGAGAGAGAGAGATAACTAATTCAGCTATTCATATCTGGGACTCACAGATCAATATAATATTCATTATCGTTTTTCAATATCTTTACCTCTATGCAGCTCGACAAATATTCTAATGTCAGCCCAGGTCTTGATTATAGGTTTGCTCTTCTTCAAACCACATTATAGGAAATAATACATTGATATATATACATATACCAGTACAGTATATTACTGACAGAACCTCATTGAAACTGGATGGTATATAGCGGAGATATTTATTCAATGCAGTTACAAGCTTTCCAGGACTAACAGTCCTCATTGTTAGTCCTGGAAAGCTTGTTACTTTTATTGAATGAATATCTCCGCTAGATACCATCCAGTTTCAGTGAGGTCCTGTCAGCAACTGCATTAATGCACAGATAACTGTGTAAGTGATAAAGTGAATATACCTGTATATATACGTACACATACACACATCTATGCATGCACACATACACACACATGCATTTCTATACATATCTATGTTTACGTGAATTTGTGTTTATCATCTTTGTAGATGAAAAGGCTGACACAGATGATACAGTACTGTTTGGGGATAATGGAGAGAAACTGCAGAAACTAGTAAAAAAGCCTGATATGGTTTGCAAGAGGAACAGGTTGAGAAAAAACGTCAGAGTCAAATTATGAAGGAAGTGGCAACCAGGAAGATTAAACAATCTATATTAACATAGAAGATGGACGAATAAAGGTAATTCAATTGTTTTCGTATTTAGAAGCAAATATAACGGTTGATGGTAGGATGAGAGAAGAGGTGGAGCAGGAAAGGCAGAAGGATTTTTGCAAAAAATAGGGAGGACACTAGAAGAAACGAGTAAATAATCCAATCAAGTTTTCTGTACAGCGTATAATCAAGGCCACCGAAAACAGATCTCGGGATAATGCTGTATGAGCCGCGGCCCATGAACTTTAATCAAGGCCCGCTGGTAGCATATCCTATATCGTTGCCAGAAGCACGATTATGGTTAACTTTGGCCTTAAATAAAATAAAAACTACTGAGGCTAGTAGGCTGCAATTTAGTATGTTTCATAATTGGAGGGTGGATTATCAACATACCAATTTGCAGCCCGCTAACCTTAGTAGTTTTTAAGATCTGAGGGTGAACAGAGTAAAGTGCAGACGGACAGACAAAGCCGGCACAATATTTTTCTTTTACAGAAAACTAAAGAATGAATGGATGAAGAATGTGAAAACTGTCTGATCCTGCGGAAAGAATTAGTTCCTAAAAAGAGAGAACAATTCTGCAGTGTTAGAAGACAGGAGAACGTGGATTCTGGATAGACAGAATGAAAAAATTATCCGAAAAGGATAACCAAGTAAGGTAGGATAGATTACCCACTGACACTGATAATCAGTGAAAAGCTACGCATGCGTACATGCATATCCACGTTCTTAAACAAGTCCATTTCTCTGTCTTTTGCACACAGAATAAATCTAATTCACACCAGACGATTTTGAGAATATACCTTCCATCCTTTTACAC
>NC_089784.1:33455569-33463069 GCF_040412425.1 Macrobrachium rosenbergii
AATCGCCTTAAAAATTAAACTGAAAGAATACAATCATCCATCATCTCGGTTGATGTTGTACTTGCAACATCCTGTTTGTAAGCAACTCAGTACAATTTGCTTTAACTCACATCATTGGGGAAAAAAACGAGGGCAAGATTTGTATTTTCTAGTATTAACAAGTAAAAAATGCGCCGAAGTTTCTTCGGCGCAATCGAGTTGTCTGTACAGCGTATAATGCTATATGAAACTCTCAGCTACGGCCCATGAAACTCTCAGCCGCGACCCATTAAACTATCAACCACGGCCCGGTAGTGGCCTGTGTTGTTGGTACCTATAACGGTGTCAGACGCACGATTATGGCTAACTTTAACCTTAAATAAAATCAAAACTATCGAGGCTAGAGGGCTGCAATTTAGTATGGTTGATGTTTGGAGGGCGGATGATCAACATACCAATTTACAGCCCTCTAGCCCTAGTAGTTCTTAAGATCTGAGGGCGGACAGAAAAAGTGCGGACAGAAAAAGTGCGGACGGACAGACAAATAGCCATCTCAATAGTTTTCTTTCACAGAAAACTAAAAACACAGTGATTCTTGGAGAGGAATGCGTTTCAGAAACCTTACGAAATAATGAGGAATAGGAATGGGAATTCTATCACAATAAATACAGCAACAACATAATTAATAATACCTCAAACCAAATTATATCGCTGCCTCATTGGAATGGAATGGAATACAAAATTTAGGCCAAAAGCCAAGCGCTAGGACCTATGAGGTCATTCAGCGCTGAAAGGGAAATGGAGAGTTAAAGGTTTGAAAGGTGCAAACTGAGGAAAACCTCGCGGTTGCTCTATGAATCAATTGTTAGGAGAGGGCTGAGAAAAGTACAAAGGAAGAAAGAGAATATGAACGGAGGTACAGTGAAAGGAATGAATGGGGTTGCAGCTAGGGGCCGAAGGGACGCGGCAAAGAACAATACGTAATGCCTACGGTGCACCGCGTATGGTGCACTGAAGGCAGTAACCCTCTAGGGGATTACTGCCGTGCATAACACCAACACGACACGTCAGTTATTCGTTGCTTCATAAAACTATGAAAGGATTATGTTTAAGTTTATTACTGATTCATAATCAACTACGTCAAAAATAGCACTCATACTTACCCGAACTAGTTCAAACTGGTTTCTGCCTGAATAGGTGCTTTAGGTGCAAGTTGCCTTGTTATCTATTTTGCATACTGGCTATAAAAAGCAACTATTTAAACTCGAGGGACTTTTCAGCAACCTTAAAGAGCAATGAAAGATTAGGACGTAACTTTAGTGCAGTTTGAATCTCCAACCATACTTTCTTTTAGAGGATTTCAGTTCAGTTAGTCAGTCTGTTATTATTATTATTATTATTATTATTATTATTATTATTATTATTATTATTATTATTATTGGGGAAAACTCAATTACGACCAGTTTTCTTCGTCAATAAAACTTTTTCATACTTTATTTTTTTCAACACTTCTTAATTCGGTGGTAATTTTGCTGATATAAGTCAGATTGAGAAGGAGAATCGAGCAGGTTCTCGAAACCTCTAGGTTTATATATATTTTAATGTATGTAGAACGAGTGTGTGTGTGTGTGTGTGTGTGTATATCCATACTGACATCTTTGTAAATTTCTTCACCATTTTAGCGACTCATGCGATTATGAGATTTTTATAAAATTATTATTATTATTATTATTATTATTATTATTATTATTATTATTATTATTATTATTATTATTATTATTATTATTATTACTGAAAAGAGAAACCAACAAGATTCCTGTGTATAACTTGTTTACTTGTAAATATTTACATATATTACTTGAATCTCGAGCACTTTCAGGTCCTAACTGTGACCCTTTTTCCAGAGATATGAAGGCGGTCAGGCTGGTTCAAGGCCCAGCAAGCTTCTGGAACTTCTTCTCCCTGTGCTGTCATTTATATGATGGCTGTCCTGGTTTCCATTCTCATGAGAGGGGATTAACAACTCTCAAGAGAATGGAAACCAGGACAGCCATCATATAAATGACAGCACAGGGGGAAGAAGTTCCAGAAGATTGCTGGGACCTGAACCAGCCTGACCACCTTCATATCTCTTGAAAAAGGGTCACATTTAGGACCTGAAAGTACTTGAGATTCAAGTAATATTTACAAGTAAACAAGTTATACACAGGAATCTTGTGGGTTTCTCTTTCCATCTTCAGAAGAAAACTGAAAGAAGTTTTTATTATTATTATTATTATTATTATTATTATTATTATTATTATTATTATTATTATTATTATTATTATCTGTGAACATCCTCGGATAAAATAGGGAACACTGGTAACAAATAAAATAATCTCTTGAAAAACGGAACACATGACTTCTATGATGATGATATTAAGAAAGGATGAAAAAATATTTAAATCCTCTGATATAATTGGCAGTGCCATTTAGCCCAATCGTTATGTCTACAGCATAATGTTATGACAAGAAACGAACACAAATTATAAGCTCAATTCGCTAATTTCAACGCGTTGTGGGGATATTTTTAATCGAATATCGCTTGTCTAATTTTAGAAGAGGTGTTAGAGAAAACAAGTACAAAATGCGCCTAAGTTACTATGGCGCAATCGAGAATTCTGTACACCCGCTACAGCGCATAATCAAGGCCACCGAAAATATATCTATCTTTAGGTGGTCTCGGTATAATGCTTATGAGCCGCGGCCCATGAAACTTTAATCACGGCCCGGTGGTGGCCTGGCCCATATCGTTGCCAGACGCACGATTATGGCTAACTTTAACCATACAAATTTGCAGCCCTCTAACCTCAGTAGTTTTTAAGATCTGAGGGCAGAAAGAAAAAGAGAGGACGGACAGACAAAGCCGGCACAATAGTTTCCTTTTCAGGACACTAAAAATCGAAGAGACTGAAAGAATATTACCATTGGAAATATCGCTAATGTGTTCGGTCGCAGATTTGAGTGATTGCAGCAGCCAATATAATCGAAGTAAGGAATCAGGTTATAATAATTTCATGCAGTAATTAGTCAATTTGTACTGAAGACAATTAGATTCACCTGAAGTATTGACTCAGTTATGATGAAACAAATTTGCATGGGACACACTTATCGTTCCCTATGTAAGATCTTGATTCCCGTCTCAAATCAGGCTTAGAAATTGAGAATATTATGAACTTATTACTTTGTTTTGATATTTCCAAACGAACATAAAATGCAGAGAGAGAGAGAGAGAGAGAGAGAGAGAGAGAGAGAGAGAGAGAGAGAGAGAGGGAGAGAGAGAGAGGAGCGTAGCGTCAGTCCTCGAAGACGAGCCTTGTCCAGAAAGCCATATAATAAAACCCCGAAATCTTTTGATTTTCTCTCCGAAAGATGGCGCTGTCTGAGGATGTTTGCGCTTCGTCGTAGAGGCGAAAGGTCAGAGAACGAGAAGAAAAAACGCAAGAAGAAGGAGAAGAAGAAAAAGAAGAGGAAGAAGAAGAAGAAGAAGAGGAAGAGGAGGGGGAGGAGGAGGAGGAAGAGGAGGAAGAAGGAGAAGAAATCTCGGCGCAGGGGAGATGTAAATGCCACTGGTGGAAGGATGTGCCGATAATAAACTTAATTTGTGTTCGTTGTCAGATTGAAACTAATGCCGAAGGGACGCTACAGGAGGCCCCTGGGGGAGGAGGAAGGGGGAGGGGGTAGGGTGGGGTTGTGGGAGGGGGAGGTTATAGAACCAGGGAGGGGGGAAGGAAAGGAGTAGGAAGAAACAGATGGGTAACAGGGAGATGGGGAAGGATAGGAGGAAGGGGGCAGGGGAGGGCAGGGGAGGGGGATGCGTTGTGGGGGACGACTGGGGGATACTCAATTATGGGGGTTAGGGTAAAGGAGTAGGAAGAAACAGAAGTGTATCAGGGAGATGGGGAATAAAGACAGGGGAAGGGGGAGGGTCAGGGGAAGGAGGAGGGGGGAGGGAAGGAGGATGGGGAGGGAGAATGAGGATGGGGAGGGAGAAGGAGGAGGGATATGGGAGGGAGAGGGGGAAGGAAGAGGGGAATGAGTATGAGGAGGGGAAGGGGGAAGGAGGAGGGGAGGGGGAGGGGGAGGGGGAAGGGGAGGTGGAGGCCTGAACGGGGGTGTCAGAAGAGACAGAAGGATAAAAGGATGAGGAATAAGGATAAGGGGAAGGGGAAGGAGAGGATAGGGAAGGGGGAAGGTGATGGGGGAGGGAAAGAGAGAAGGGGAGAGGGGTAGGACTCCGTTTATGGTGTCAGAATCTATCTGTAGCTGGGAGTTGAATGGCGCGTATCGCGTCAAAAGTAGGATGGCAGGATGCCTCCTCGATGGTAGGATTCCTCCTCCTGCGACTCCTCCTCAGTCAATAAAAGGATACTTAACACTTAAAAAGGAGCCGATGTTAACGAATCCCAGCGATAATGGCAATCTGAATAAGGCGGCGTTGTGATAGCGCAGACTGTGTAGTATCCACTTAATGAATATATATAAACCTGTTGCTCTTTTATATATATACATACATACATATATATATACATGTATACATACACACACACACACATTATATATATATATATATAATATATATATATATATATATATATATATATATATATATATATATATATATATATATATAATGAGTCATTCAGCGTTGAAAGCGAAATTAAGAGTAAACAAGTAAAAACTTCGCCGAAGTTTCTTCGGCGCAATTGAGTTTTCTGCACAGCCGCTACAGCGTATAATCAGATTTATCCTTCGGTGGTCTCGGTATAATGTTGTATGAGCCGCGGCCCATGAAACTTTAATCACGACCCGGTGGTGGCCTATCCTATATTGGAGACAGAAGCACGATTATGGCTAACTTTAACCTTAAATAAAATAAAAACTACTGAGGCTAGAGGGCTGCAATTTGGCATGTTTGATGATTGGAGGGTGGATGATTAACATACCAATTTGCAGCCCTCTAGCCTCAGTGGTTTTTAAGATCTGAGGGCAGACAGAAAAAGTGCGGACAGAAAAAGTGCGAACGGACAGACAAAGCCGGCACAGTAGTTTTCTTTTACAGAACACTAAAAAGGTTAAAAATGGGTAACGGAAGGAAAACCTCAAAGCACTTGCATTATGAAACAATTGTTACGAGAGGGAGAAACGTAAGAAGGAAGAAAGGAAATATGAATGGAGGTACAGCAAAGAGAATGAAAGGGGTTGGAGCTAGGGGCCGAAGGGATGCTGCAAAGAACCTTCATAACTAATGCTTACGGTGCACCCCGTAAAGTGCACTGACAGCACTATCCCACTACGGAGGCCTTCACTTGAAGGTCTGTTGTCACTTGTCAAAAATATAACTTGTTTGTATTTGTCGTTATAATATGTTAGATAGCAGCACTCTCTTAACAGAATGTACATGCAGCTCACATCTTCACAAAGAGAGAGAGAGAGAGAGAGAGAGAGAGAGAGAGAGAGAGAGAGAGAGAGAGAGAGAGAGAGAAGAGAGCCGTTTTTCATAACTGCACTAAAAACCAGTTTTCTTTTATATGCGAACTGGATTATATTACATTAAACCTAACAAGAGGCTCGCAATAGATAGTTTCAAATCTTCAGCTGCCATTTTACTTAAGCATGTTTATCACAGCCGAGGGATATTACACATTCGTGGTTCTTAATAATAATAGTCCATCATTTAGACAGTAACATTTATACATTTATTTAAGCTTTACACAACAAATCCATATTTTTCAGATTACAATTTGACGACAGCGAATTATGTTTAACGTTTCGGCAGTCACAATTACCATTTTCAGCGATATCGATTGTGTATATTTACAGTCAGCTGTAAAAAAAAAAATAAAATAAAAACAGACTAGAGTATCTGGTGATTTTATTCACGGGACAATACAAGTTTTGCAGTGCACTAAAACCATTTCCTACTCCAAAGAATTTTATTTTAAAACCATTATTACAATAGTTCTTGTGAAAACTAACTCGCTGCAGAGTGATAATAGGGAGTTTTTATTTCACAAAACACAAATAAAAATGACTATGCTGAAACTAATGTGCTATGATTTTGGTGTTAACTCCTGTACTTAAAACGAAAAGTATAATCTCTTTCAGGAATTAGATAGACAACGCATGTGGAAAATTTGCCTAAAAATTAATCAGTCACTCCTGTTACATTTATACGGCTCCAGCTAAGGTAAAGTATTTACTCCCCCACAGGTGTTATTTCCAGTTAAAAAGGCAAAATTTTAAGTTAAAGAACAATCACTTAGTCAATGAGAAATAAAAAAAAAAAAGTAAAAATTGCGCCGAAGTTGCGCCGAAATGTCTTCGATGAAATCGAGTTTTCTGTACAGAAGCTGCAGCCTATAATCAAGGCCATCGAAAATTGATCTATCTTTCGGTGGTCTCGGTATAACATTGTATGAGCCACGGCCCATGAATCTTTAACCACTGCCCGGTGGTGGCCTATCTTATGTCGTTGCCATTAGCACGATTATAGCTAACTTTAACCTTAAATAAAATAAAATAACTACTAAGGCTAGAGTTCTGCAACTTGGTATGTTTGATGATTGGGGGTGGATGACCAATATACAAATTTGCAACCCTCTAGCCTCTGTAGCTTTTAAGATCTGAGGGCGGACAGAAAAAGTGCGGGCAGAAAAAAGTGCTGACAGAAAAAGTGCGGACAGAATAAAGTGCGGACGGACAGACAAAGCCGCCACAACAGTTTTCTTTTACAGAAAACTGAAAGCCACATTCCAAAGACAAGTTTCATCCGCTTTTATTCATTATTCAAAATCTAACTTCTGTCTCTCAAAGCATCTCTCACTAGACAATAATATCAGGCTTAAGCAGATATCGAGCTAAAGATAAGATAAAAAAAAAAAAAAGGAAAAAGAAGTTCGGCTTCTGTTATAACTCACTTCTCCCACCATGAGAAACTTCCAGCTTGGGTTCCTGAAACGTCCGAATTCCTAATTCCCGCATCCTGACGTTTTCCAGAAGAGGGTGGAAAAACGCCTTTTCCATTAACATGCGCGCGGGCGAGAGTACTGCTGATCTTTCTCACCTATTTCCAGGCAAACAGAAGGGTCCTGGATGCTGGAATAATTTGCCAAAAAGCAGCTACATAGCTCTTTTGCCTTATAGTGTTCAACTCAGCTCTTAATTCTCGCGACTGTCGTACATAGAGGTTGAACAAATGGCTGGTGGAGAAATGCGCATGCGCCTCAATGCTAGCAACAGGCACCGCTAACCAAACTACTCTACAGAAAAAAGTCATAGACTAATAGTAAATAATTTCAATAAATAAAGTATATTTAAATTCACTTAGGCTGATTTGATAACTCAAATATAGTTCATGCTTTTTATTTTTAACAAAAGGGGCACATACAGTTATTCCAATTTACTAAACTATATACTGAACAAATAACAAACAAAATTTGAAAGCAATTGATTCAGTGGTTTTAGTTTTACTTGAGTATA
>NC_089784.1:33465569-33470569 GCF_040412425.1 Macrobrachium rosenbergii
GAAAAATCTTTTGCGCCGAAGAAACTTCGGCGCATTTTTCACTTGTCTTTTTTCTATTTCTCTAATTCTAAAGAAGAAAATTCTGTCTAGGTAAAATCAGATTGCAAGAGGAATTATCCATATTTATCAGACATGAGCCTTTTCCTTTTTAGCATTTGCCTATTTGTTTTACTTTTTATAATTTCTGAACCAAACCTCAGTTACATTTAAATCTCAAGTGTTTTTGCCTGGTGTATGAAATTTAAGGTGATGACAAAATCATTTTTATATCCTTTCCACGTACCTTGCTTCCTTTACTAAGTTACTTATTTCCATGGCTGATATCCTATGCCTTAGGATGTCAACCTGTTTTGGCCCATGCACCCTTTCACCATGTCAGAATGTCACTCCCCCCGCCCTCCCCCCACAACCAGCCCCCTTTCCAAAACTGTCTGCCTCAAAAGGTGCATTTCAAATAATATGCAACAAAATACTAACACAAACACACAAGCTAGTGATGAGAAAGCCCAGCGTGATCTCTCAGTAGTGCGGACCGATGCACACTGTGTTTTGTGTGGTCCTAGAGCCAGTTTGAGCCTCCCAATCTGTAGTCACAATTCCCCCTTGAAAGTTTGAAATTCCCCCATAGGGGGGAATTCCTCCTTGGGTGAGAACCACTGGACCTAAGGCTTTCAGATGTGACAAACTTTCCCGATATCGCCCCTAAATCTCTTCCTACCTGGCACCTATACGTGTTCCTTAGTGTCATCTATTATCCAACATCAAAATCTAACCACTTGACACTTAATCTTTCAACATATCCTTTGTTTAGAACGTAGTTCTTAACATTTTTATTACCACACCCTCTCTGAGAGTTGGACCTTCCCTCCACGCCCCCGCCCCTTGCATCTATGAGTAAAATTCCCTCCCAGATTTAAAGGCAAATGGAAAAAAAAAGAGAAAGAGAAGGGGCGTTTTATTTTTTGGGGAATGAATTACTGAGACACTTGACACTGCTTCTTAGCGACTCTTGTTGAGAAAATAACGAATATAATTACAAAATTTTTAATTTTTCCCTAGGGCTAGCGGCACCCCCGGAAATTGCTGACGCCCACCTAGGGGGGCGCGCTCCACAGGTTGAGAACCACTGGCTTAGAAGTTGGAATCATTTTTTTCTAACTCATATCCGCATTAAAGAAAAACAGGGTGTCTGACCACATTTTTCTTTAAACAATACATTCGCTTCCTCGCGCATACGACACATTGTTCCAGAAATGTTTCTTTTTCCAGAGTGGATACACTTCTTGTTTTCTTATCTGACACGTTTTTACCAACACCATGATTATCAGTTGAGTTTCTAATCATTCTTTCACTTCTGTCAGTTTATTATACCTCCTTTTATTAATTTTCCTTTTCGGCCTACAATGTACAAATGTTTTTTCGATATTATTTACTATCATTTCAGTAAATGAGACCTATTCACATGAAACAAACACACCAAAGGGGCCATTGACTTGAAATTCAAGCTTCCAAAGAATAATGTTGGTTTCAACCTCCTAACGCAGACCCCACACTGCATCAGTAACTGATCATGTTACAAAGCCAGTGATTTGTCATCGCCCTGGGGAAGATGCGAACCCGCGACATCTGGGTGGCATGCCACGACACTAACCACTGTACCAACGGACCAGCCAAAGAGAGATACAAGAAATATTTTTTATAGGTCAGATACTTCATAATAAGGGAAGAAGTGCTGGAGTGAAAAAGTAATACAAACTAAGTATTTTGTGACATCCTGAATTTACTGACTCCAATATATTAGAAAATTTAACGCCATAAAATACAGAAGCGTTTAAAAAAATGAGAGCAAAACTGGCAACTAAGGTGATTCCCACTCTGAATTTCATTTAACAGAACCATCGACGGAGCTAATATGTGACTAAAAGCAACGCTTACATTGATAAAAGTGCTGCAATAATATATTTTTTATTACTGAACTTAATTGAATATAGAGTTTAGGCCAAACGCTAAGCACTGGGACCTATGAGGTCATTCAACGCTGGGAAGGAAACTGAGAGTAGGTAGGTCTGAAAGGTGTAACAGGAGGAAAACCTCGCAGTTGCATTATGAAATAATTGTTAAGAGAGGGTGGATAGCGAGATGGATGAAAGATAATATGAATGGAGGTACAGTCAAAGGAACGAAAGGGGTTTCAGCTAGGGGCCGAAGGGATGCTGCAAAGAACTTTAGTAATGCCCACAGTGCACCACGTGAGGTGCACTGACGACACTAACCCCCTACGGGGGAAAACGGGTATATGCAGCAAGTTTCCCAAGATGGAAAACAAATACAGAATTTGAGCTAAATACAAACCAGGAGTTTCCACGGCAGTTGCTATATTTATCAAGCTACTTCAGATATCTGTAACCATCCAGTGATCTGATTTACTTGTTACGTTAATGGTATAAAAACAATATTTTATTTCATTTACTAATTTCCATTTAGAATAGCGCAGATACCATAAAAATGGACAAAATCCTTAAGAATGTTTACAAACCCTAATGTCTTCTATATTCTTTGAGTAATTACAAGTTTTGTTGCCATATGGTTACTGATGTTCATCTCTTCCAGATTAATGGATTAATATGCTTATTATTTCCTTTTTTTAAAACTATATGATGATTAGAAGAAAAAAATCAGTTCACATTGAACTGGTTAATTTTCATCATGTTATTTGCCATGGCAGTAAACAAAAGTCCAGAACAATGACATACTACTGACAACAGAGGAAATTCACAGTTATATAGACGCAATGTCAAATACATGCACTTAAGCAGAGATGCACGCAAAAAAAGAAAAAATCTTGCGAAAAAAACATAATTTTCCTTCCAATTGCTGACGATATGCGAAGAGTGACTCATAAATAAATCTAAACACTGAACACAATACTAAAGTAAACAATGCGCCGAAGTTTCTTCGGCACAATCGAGTTTTCTGTGCAACCGCTACAGCGTATAATCAAGGCCACCGAAAATAGATCTATCTTTCGGTGGTCGCGGTATGATGCTGTATGAGCCGCAGCCCATGAAACTTTAACCACAACCTGGTGGTGGCCTATCCTAAATCGCTGCCAGAAGCACGATTATGGCTAACTTGAACCTTAAATAAAATTAAAAAAAACTACTAAAGTTAGAGAGCTGCAATTTGGTATGTTTGATGACTGGAGGGTAGATGATCAACATACCAACTTGCAATCCTCTAGCCTCAGTAGTTTTTAAGATCTGAGGGCGGATAGAAAAAGTGCGGACAGAAAAAGTGCGAGCGGGCAGACAAAGCCGGCACAATAGTTTTTTTTACGGAAAACTAAAATAAAAGATCACATTAATTATCCTCGGGTCATATCTTCTCCCTATCCTATCTCAGTATTGGTAATACTCTGACACAGTCGATGACCCCAACAGGCAGGAAACACTCAGCTGCTGAATTTTTAAGGCGAGTGTTTTGAGGCGATTGGCCTAAGTAAAGCGTCTAGTATTCGGATATAAAACAACTGCAAATTTTCAATTAAAGTAAAATATCAACAAAATAATAAAGTCAGTCTTTATTTTGATATGGAACCGTGCCAACAACTACATTAACAAGGCAGTAACAAACTCTGTCAGTTACCGTGATGTGATGTACACCTACTTCTGCATCATGTTCAGAAGCTCGAACCTTGCGGGAAATAATCAGTTCTGTCAGAGAGAGAGAGAGAGAGAGAGAGAGAGAGAGAGAAAGAGAGAAAGAGAGAGAGAGAGAGAGAGAGAGAGAGAGAGAGAGAGAGAGAGACGATAATAAGAGAGATAAACAGAGAAATAGAGAGAGGGAAGATTAATAAGAGAGAGAGAGAGAGAGAGAGAGAGAGAGAGAGAGAGAGAGAGAGAGAGAGAGAGAGAGAGAGAAAAGATAGTGTGTGTGAGAGAGAGAGAGAGAGAGAGAGAGAGAGAGAGAGAGAGAGAGAGAGAGAGTAAGGAACAGGGACAAACACACACACAATGACGAGACGAAATAATCCACAGTTCCATCGGCCATTTCTCTCAGCAACAATAAATCATCATAAGATGTGTCATTCTCGCACGATGGCCTTCACCGGAACTCCGGAATTATCCATCACGGGACAAGTGACCCGAATTGCAAAGAAAAATCTTTCCGTAAAATGCAACGTTGCAAAGATCAACCAACACCAGTTCGTTTTCAATTTGTCCACTGTCCTTGCAAAACCAATACAAATCAAACATAATAATTACAAAGCTCACATTCGTATGTGTACAATTCTCTTTTCGTTTTAATAATTTACTTCCATTTTTATCTAATTTAGTTTTTTTTTAATAAGTGAAATTTCTTCTTTCTGTATTTCCCATTACCTTCTGTTACTTCTTTCAAATGGACACCAAATTCTTGGGAAGCTTGAATTTCAAGTCAATGGCCCCTTTGGTGGGCTTGTTCAATATGAATAGGATTCATCTTCTAAATAATAATAATAATAATAATAATAATAATAATAATAATAATAATAATAATAATAATAATAATAATAATAATAATAATATGTAGAACTCTCAATGTCGAGAGCAAGAGTAATTTTGTATAAGGTCCAATAAATATATCAGTGGTATAAAGTCTCACAGTCTACCAGTGATATATTATTGTGGACTTTATAAATAATAATAATAATAATAATAATAATAATAATAATAATAATAATAATAATAATAATAATAATAATAATAATAATAATAATAATGTATATAAATTTGGGCCTAAGCCAAACACTGGGCCATTATCAGCTATTCAGTGCCTCAAACTGTGAAAAAAGAGAGTTGGAGAGGTTGGACAGCAAGACTGAAGAAAGGAAGTGGAACAGAAGTAAAGTGGAAGGCTAAGAAGTTAGTGCAGCTTGGAGCCGAAGGGACGTTGCAAAGAAAACCTTTAGTAATGCCTACAGTGCACCACATAAGATGCACTGACGGCACTATTCCCTA
>NC_089784.1:33475569-33500569 GCF_040412425.1 Macrobrachium rosenbergii
TAGAGGAAACGTATATGTATGCGACTGAATACGAGAGAGAGAGAGAGAGAGAGAGATAGAAAGTGGGGGGGGCGGAGTTATGGAATCATGGAAATAAAAACAACACTGAACTGGCAGGTAAGGAGTGACATAGAGTAAACGTCTACTTTTGCGGATGAATACGAGAGAGAGAGAGAGAGAGAGAGAGAGAGAGAGAGAGAGAGAGAGAGAGAGAGAGAGAGAGGGAGTTATGGAATCATGGAAATGAAAACAAAACTGAACTGGCAGGTAAGGATTAACATGGAGTAAACGTCTACTTGTGCGGATGAATACGGGAGAGAGAGAGAGAGAGAGAGAGAGAGAGAGAGAGAGAGAGAGAGAGAGAAAGTGGGGGGGGGAAGTTATGGAATCATGGAAATACAAAACAAAACTGAATTGGCAGGTAAGGAGTGCCATAGAGTAAACGTCTACTTGTGCGGATGAATACGAGAGAGAGAGAGAGAGAGAGAGAGAGAGAGAGAGAGAGAGAGAGAGGGAAAGTTAAGGAATCATGGAAATAAAAAACAAGGAGTGACATAGAGTAAACGTCTACTTGTGCGGACGAATACGAGAGAGAGAGAGAGAGAGAGAGAGAGAGAGAGAGAGAGAGAGAGAGAGAGAGAGAGAGAGAGAGAAAGTGGGGGGAAAGTTATGGAATCATGGAAATAAAAACAAAACTGAACTGGCAGGTAAGGAGTGACATAGCGTAAACGTCTACTTTTGCGGATGAATACGAGAGAGAGAGAGAGAGAGAGAGAGAGAGAGAGAGTGGGGGGGGGGGAAAGTTATGGAATCATGGAAATAAAAAACAAAACTGACCTGGCAGGTAAGGAGTGACATAGAGAGAGAGAGAGAGAGAGAGAGAGAGAGAGAGAGAGAGAGAGAGAGAGAGAGAGAGAGAGAGAGAGAGAGAGGGAGTTATGGAATCATGGAAATGAAAACAAAACTGAACTGGCAGGTAAGGATTAACATAGAGTAAACGTCTACTTGTGCGGATGAATACGGGAGAGAGAAAGAGAGAGAGAGAGAGAGAAATTGGGGGGGTGGGAAAGTTATGGAATCATGGAAATAAAAAACAAAACTGAATTGGCAGGTAAGGAGTGCCATAGAGTAAACGTCTACTTGTGCGGATGAATACGAGGAGTGACATAGCGTAAACGTCTACTTTTGCGGATGAATACGAGAGAGAGAGAGAGAGAGAGAGAGAGAGAGAGAGAGAGAGAGAGAGAGAGAGAGAGAGAGAGAGAGAGTGGAGGGGGGAAAGTTATGGAATCATGGAAATAAAAAACAAAACTGAACTGGCAGGTAAGGAGTGACATAGAGTAAACGTCTACTTGTGCGGATGAATACGAGAGATAGAGAGAGAGAGAGAGAGGAGGGGAATACTGAGAGAGAGAGAGAGAGAGAGGGAGAGCCAGTTTGGGGGTGCAGGGGGACGGGGGAGATAAGGCAAAGATAGGGCCACAAATCCAGCTGGCCGAGTCTGATATGACTAGTGGGCCCGGACTGAAGTAAGATCCGTCATAAAGCTATCAGGACGAACAAATATTTCTCCTTTTATAGCATCTCCTTCATCCTGTAGAAGCTCGGCCGTCCACTGACCCAAGATTCATGGCCCGGTCTTCTTTTGGACGCCCCGAAGGAGAGGGAGAAGGATGGTGGTCTTCAAAAGGGAGGGGGGTTGGTGAGGGAGAGGCAGAGAGAGGTTGGAGGGGAGAGGGGCCAAGGGGAAAAGGGATGCCTGAAGGGGTGGGGGAATAGGATGGGAGAAGGATGGTGCTCTTCAGTAGGGGGAAAGGGACGACTTGTGAAGGATAGGAGGAAAAGGACGGACGCATCAAGAGAAGAGGAGGAGGAGGAGGAGGAGGAGGAGGAGGAGGAGGAGGGGGAGGAGGAGGAGGAGGAGGAGGAGGAGGAAGTCCAATGAGATGGGAAGGAATAAAGAAGGAGAAATGGAGAAGAAAGGATGTGGTTGAGGCAAGATGGCAAAACATACGAGAGGGGAAGGACTCGAGAGAGGCTGTATATATGTCGACAGGAACAGACAGTAAACCAAAGACTAAGGAAGAATGACGCAAGCAAAGACACACAGACAGACACAGAAAGTACGGAAAAAAACTCATTCACTTGAGGAAAAAATCTCAATCAATTAGAAAAAATCTACGACATCTTCTTTACTTAAATATCTGAGTGGAATGACGAGAAGGTATTAATACAGAGTAAAAATATTCAGTATAGTTTATAAAGACATACAGAAGTATCTATAAGCACAAGGGAATCATTTCAGTCAACGCATGAGAAGTTTGCACACGTACACATAATATAAAAGAAAAAAGCTATGACATTTTTACTTCAATATATGAATGGAATGACAAGAAGGTACTGAAAGTGTATGTAAAAAATATACAGTGCACAAGGGGAATCATTTCAGTCACCGCATGAGGAGTTTACACACACACACACACACACACACACATAATATAAAAGAAAAAAGCTATGACATTTTTACTTCAATATATGAATGGAATGACAAGAAGGTACTGAAAGTGTAAAAAATATTCAGTGCACAAGGGATTCATTTTAATCAACACAAAACGAGTTTGCAAGCAGACAGACACACACACAGAAAGTATAGAAAAAATCTCATTCAATTAAGAAAAAAAAGATACATCTTTTCTTCAAGGTTTTAGTAGAATGATGAGAAGGTATTAATGTAAAAATATTAAATGCAGAGTTAAAAGAAATATATACAGACATTTATAAAACACAAGGGAATCATTTCAATGAGCATATGAGGAGTTTGCAGACAAACAGACACACACAGAGTAAAGAAAAAAGCTCATCCACTAAAAAAAAAGCTACGAAATTTTTTCTTGAAGATTTGGATGCAATGACGAGAATGTATTGAAACAGTGCAAAAAATATTCAATACAAAGTTAAAAGACATAATCATATGCATGTACTTATAAACACAAAAGAATAATTTCAGTCGACATACGAGGACGCGAGAAACCAAACAAACCAGGATATTAGAATAGCCATTAAACAAGACATACCATCCCCTACCCCTCCCCCTCCCCGTCAAAAAAATTTATAACCCAGAAACATTGTAACGCCAACAAATCACTGAAATCAGATCACAGGCAGAGAAGAGGGAACCTGACGTTTTAAAAGAAAACGCGTTGAAGCGAACAGCAAATGAAGAAAAAGGCATTAAAGCTCAGGTTAAGAAAGACAAAGATAAATAAATAAATAAATATATATATATATATATATATATATATATATATATATATATATATATATATATATATATATATATATATATATACATATACGCACACACAAAGCAGGTGGGAAGAGTTATAAAGTCAGGGAGAGAAACATTAAGAAGAAAGATAATGACCAATGAAGAAAAGGAGCTTTGGCAGCGAAGAAGGGATTGGACTGAACTGAACTGAATTGAATATAGAATTTAGGCCGAAGGCCAAGCACTGGGACCTATGAGGTCATTCAGCCTTGAAACGGAAATTGACAGTAAAAGGTCTGAAAGGTGTAACAGCAGGAAAACGTCAAAGCGGTTGCACTATGACTCAAATGTTAGGAGAAGGTGGAAAGTAAGATGGAAGAAAGAGAATATGAAAGGAGGTACAGTAAAAGGAGCGAAAGGGGGTGCAGGTAGGGGCCGAAGGCACCCTGCAAATAATCTTAAGCAATGCCTACAGTGCACCGCGTTAACTGCACTGATGGCAC
This sequence comes from Macrobrachium rosenbergii, assembly GCF_040412425.1. Lineage (NCBI taxonomy): Eukaryota > Metazoa > Arthropoda > Malacostraca > Decapoda > Palaemonidae > Macrobrachium > Macrobrachium rosenbergii. The sequence goes on from NC_089784.1 coordinate 33,479,341, forward strand.
TAACCGCATACGGGGACCAGGGGAGAAGGGATACGCGGTAAAAAAAAATACAAAAATAATAAGAGAAATCCGAAAAGGAAACAGGAAGGAGAGCGATAAAGATTGTGTGGATGAGAGGAATGCAATTAAGGAAGAGAAATAAACGATTTAAATCCATGCATATATATATATAAAGAGAGAGAGAGAGAAGGGAACACCTTACACAAATGATCCTAAGAATAACTCAAGGATTTACGCGGAGAAGAGGGGATTCCCCCTCAGGGATTCCCCCTCAGTTGGGGAAGAGGGACAGACAAAAAACCCTAAACAAAGGGGATCCAGATTTGAAAGGGAAAAGGAGGAGGAGGAGGAGGCAATGAAGAAGAGAGAGAGAGAGAGAGAGAAGAGAGAGAGAGAGAGAGAGAGAGAGAGAGAGAGAGAGAGAGAGAGAGAGAGAGAGAACTCCAGGAATGATAAAGAAAGCCAGATAAATGAAGGGAATGATGAAACGCCCAGACGTATATCATACGCACGCGAAGGCGGGGAGAGGGCGCAATGTCAGATTAATTTAAACGACGCGAAATGGATGGGATATCAAAATAAATGGTAGTATTAGGATATGAGGAAATCAGTGTGGACGGGTAGGTAGTTAAGTCCTTCTTATGAAATGTATTTTGATAGGAAGAGGGAATTGGGATATTAGGAAATCAGTGTGGACGGGTAGCTAAGACCTTCTTATGAAATATATTTTGGTCATAATAAACGGTTATGAAAACGTCGAGGCAATAAATAACATACATATATATATATATATATATATATATATATATATATATATATATATATATATATATATATATATATATATATATATATAATTAATAAAAATCAATAAAAATATATTAAGAAAATAAAAATATATGCAACTCAAAAGTAACTTGCATGTTGTTGAAAAGAAAAAAAATTAATTTATGTATGGCATTGTAGTAACAATCAAATTTTGCTACTACAAAATTAAAATCAGTGTGTACCGTATAACATTACAAAATTAATTTCTATACCTTTGAATGGAAATTGAAAAGATTAAGCTTTCGTCTATGATGTCATTTTTTATTTTTTACATATCCATGAGTTTTCCATTGGACCTCCTCAAAGAATAAAATAGTTCGCAATTCGAAGCTAACAAAAATGTAAAAAATAAAATAAAAGTTTAAATTTTATATAAGAGTATTTCAGTCAATTACAACATTTACCCACCCTTCGCCCACCCACCCTCTCTCTCTCTCTCTCTCTCTCTCTCTCTCTCTCTCTCTCTCTCTCTCTCTCTATATACAGCACTAGAAACCATCTTAACATGAAATTACCCACCACCCCAAAAAAATAAATAAAAACTATGATTCACAAAGAATGAAAAGTAAAAAAAAAAAAGATAACGACACAAAAAAAAAGAAATGACAAGAAAGAAAGAAGACTACTAATGTACCGCCACACAAATTACATTTATTTTTGTTCTCCTTTCATAAGAGATCATCTGGAGAGGACGAAATCACAATTAAGAGATCTCTAATGGGTTGGACGTAACTCACGAAGACAGAAAGAGGAGATGAACAGCTAAGGGGGAGTAGGATAGGGGGGAAAGGGGGGTTGTTGGTGGGGTCTCAGTTAAACCCACAGGGTGAGAGGAGGCTACGATATCACCATAAAAAAAATAAGTTGATACATGAATGTACACAATGCGGAGAAAAATGTGGACATTTATAGTACTGTAGTCAGTTGGAATTGCTTATGAATTTGCATAGTCGATGTATGAACGCACACACGCAGGCACATACATATATAAATATATATACGTATATATACATATATAAATATATATATACGTATACATATATGTAATATATTATATATATATATATATATATATATATATATATATATATATATATATATATAAATATATATATATATATATATATATATATATATATATATAGTCTGCTGCCTACATGTATATTAGTAATGCATGTGCATATTATCAATCGTATGTGTATATCAGTGAATGAATCACCGCAGGTTAACAAACTTGTCACCTTCTAACAAACTAGAGAAAACTGACCAGAAGCATGAACCCAGCACAGGACTAAAATCAGATATCATATAATAATAATAATAATAATAATAATAATAATAATAATAATAAATAAATCAATCAATCAATCGATAAATAAATAATAAAGCCTTATTTCGCATAAAATGCACTGGAGTGAATTCTATGTAGAAGGTAAATCACAAAAATACTAAAAGTAGATACAATAACAAAAGGCAGCTTAGAATTATAAAACGAAATAATTGTTGAAAGAAAGTAAAAATCTATAAATCTTTAATTTTATAGGAGTGGAAAACGAAGAGTATATGAAAGAACAATATACCATTTTTCTTCAATAACGAAGGTCATGTAAAATAATAGGGATCATTGAAAACGAGAGAGAGAGAGAGAGAGAGGAGGGGGGGGAATTCTATATAGTCGAAAATTGTATGAATCATTATATATATATATATATATATATATATATATATATATATATATATATATATATATACACACATATATATAATTTTATATATATACATATATAATACATATATATATGTATATATACAGAGAGAGATAGAGAGAGAGAGAGATGGCGGAACTCTGTACGGCCGAAAAATCGTGTGAAATGTAACACCCCTCCACTCCACCCTCCCCCCCCTCAAAGTGGTTTCTTAAATGGAAAAGCTGTATTTAAGAAAAGATAAAAGATAAACTTGCCACACTTACGACAAACCTTGATAACAAGAGAGACAAGGAAGGCCTCGAGCGTTCAGATATAAGGCTACAGAAAATGTTCCTGAGGAGGAGGAGGAGGAGGAGGAGGAGGAGGAGGAGGAGGAGGAGGAAGAGGAGGAGGAGGAGGAAGATTAAAAGGCCTCTACAAAATATAAATAAAGGGTTCTTTAGACCAGGACTGACATGTCGACGGATAACAAATGTACGAACACACTCTTGGAAAAATACAGGCAGTATCAAATCTTTCCACACACACACACACACACACACAAACACAAACACACATATATATATGTACATACATACATATATATATACATATATACATACATATATACACATATACATACATACATACATACATACATACATACATACATACATACATATATATATATATATATATATATATATATATATATATATATATATATATATAGAGAGAGAGAGAGAGAGAGAGAGAGAGAGAGAGAGAGAGAGAGAGAGAGGTATATATACACACGTTCAAGAATCCATCTATCTAACAGTTTATTACATAAGTTTTAACAGCAAATATAGCATATCTGCAAAAGAGTTTCAAAGCCTTGTTGACATTTTCCCAAAATTAGCGGGGGCTAAAATTTAATGATTCTTGATAATCTAATCTTCCTTCTTGGCAGTGGCTATTCAAGAATCTAAGAATTTCGAAGCCACCGTTTACAAATTTTTCAATACAGTAGGGCCACGATGGAGAACGAAAGACCGAAAACCTCAGCTATGTTACTGCTCTTTTCAGTTTTTGTAAAAGAAAACTATTGTGCCGGGTTGTCTGTCCGTCCGCACTTTTTTCTGTCCGCCCTCAGATCTTAAAAACTACTGAGGCTAGAGGGCTGCAAATTGGTATGTTGATCCTCCACTTTCCAATCACCAAACATACCAAATTGCAGCCCTCTAGTCTCAGTAGTTTTAATTTTATTTAAGGTTAAAGTTAGCCATAATCGTGCTTCTGGAAACGATTAAGAACAGGCCACCAACGGGCCATGGTTAAAGTTTCGCTGACCGCGGCTTATATAGCATTATACCGGGACCACCGAAAGATAGATCTATTTTCGTTGGCCTTGATTATACGCTGTAGCGGCTGTACAGAAAACTCGATTGCGCCGAAGAAATTTCGGTATATTTTTTACTTGTTTTTTCTTACATATACCCTGAGTAAGGTTCTCATGGAATTATGGAGCTGCAGATTTCCACCTGTCTGAGAGATGAATTATCATGAATAAACAAAAAACGGCGTATGTCGATTAGTGACTAGTCCTGAAGTAAATGAAAGCAAACATGGATAATTTTTCTTTATTCCTGAGAAGCATACCTGAAGAGGGAATTCAAGGTCTAAATAAAAAGCTAGTCTCTACAAATAATGCCACTGACTTCAATAGAAATTTATATATATATATATATATATATATATATATATATATATATATATATATATATATATATATATATAATATAATATATATATATAAAACGATTTTCTTGCTAACATTAATGCATGTATATACTGTATGTGTATAGAAGAAAAACAATGTAATGACATAAAACCAATGCGCAGTAAAATTAAAGAAATGTTAAACTTCAAGTCACAATAGTGAAAACAAACATTACTTTAAGGCCGCAGCATAAAAGTATGGAAAGTAAACATTATGAAACTGAACTCGGAGAATTACTGTACACTCTGCAAAATTGGAAAACACAGCCATCAATTTAAAACAAGTAAAAAATGCGCCGAAGTTTCTTTGGCGCAATCGAGTTTTCTGTACAGCCGCTACAGTGTATAATCAAGGCCACAGAACATAGATGTATCTTTCGGTGGTCTCGGTATAATACTGTATGAGCCAAGGCCCATTAACTTTAACCGCGGCCCGGTGGTGGCCTGGCCTATATCGTCGCCAGACGCACGATTATGGCTAACTTTAATCTTAAATAAAAATAAACACTATTGAGGCTAGAGGGCTGCAATTTGGTATGTTTGATGATTGGAGGGTGGATGATTAACATACCAATTTGCAGGCCTCTAGCCTCAGTAGTTTTTAAGATCTGTGGGCGGACAGAAAAAGTGCGGACAGAAAAAAGTGTGGACGGACAGAAAAAGCCGGCACAATTACAGAAAACTACAAAACTGATTGATATGTGATGCAAGACGATAATCAAACAAAAGGATAAATTTCTGGGAAAACAAGGATAAGGATGTAAGGACGGGGAAAAAAAAAATTACTCCTAAGGACAAAAACAGCCAGTGATAATTTTGCTCAAATGGCTGCCATTTTTCACCTACAAGAAGCGGGGAACGGGCGTCAAATAAATTATGAAATCAAGTAGCAGTAGAAGAAGACCGACAGAGAGAGAGAGAGAGAGAGAGAGAGAGAGAGAGAGAGAGAGAGAGAGAGAGAGAGACTATAGCTTTTCGATCAAGTCCTATACTTTCCCCAGAGAGAGAGAGAGAGAGAGAGAGAGAGAGAGAGAGAGAGAGAGAGAGAGAGAGACTGACTATAGCTTGCAGATCGAGCCCACACCTTCCAGAGAGAGAGAGAGAGAGAGAGAGAGAGAGAGAGAGAGAGAGAGACTATAGCTTCCCGATCAAGCCCCATATTTTTCCCAGAGAGAGAGAGAGAGAGAGAGAGAGAGAGAGAGAGAGAGAGAGAGAGAGAGAGAGAGAGAGAGATGGAATCTCCGTCAAAATAAATGGATAGCAATCATATTTATCTGAGCTAAAAATAACAAATGGTGACGATTGTGTTGAGCTTAAATTTTGAGAGAGAGAGAGAGAGAGAGAGAGAGAGAGAGAGAGAGAGAGAGAGAGAGAGAGAGAGAGAGAGACTCTGTAGCTTCCCGAAGAGACCCTATACATTCCCTAGGACCCACCCTCCTCCCCTTCTTCCGTGGCTACCATTTAGACATGATTGATTACTGTCAGGTTAAGGGGAAAAAATGTCCACTTCTGATTATTTATGAGTGGCATATTTCATCTGGGGCTCTAATGAAATTCACCATTGTCTCCCGATTAGTTGAAGAGGAAGTTCTACTTTTTTTTTTTTGAGGGGATACGTGTTTATGATATGTTTATATATCAACGGGAATGGGGGAGGGAGGAAGGGAGGAGGGGAGGGGGAGGGACAGGGAGAAGCGAAAAGGAATGATGGAGGAGATACGCGTTTGGAGATACTGCACAAAACAAATATGGTCGTAGAGTAATAACATTGATATACGTGTATATATATATATATATATATATATATATATATATATATAGAGAGAGAGAGAGAGAGAGAGAGAGAGAGAGAGAGAGAGAGAGAGAGAGAGAGAGAGAGAGACAGACAGACAGACAGACAGACAGACTTCCAGTTCTCGGCAAGTCTGTTATTAACAGCAGTTGACGCTGGGTTTGTATGGCAGGCGCCAAGCAGAGATCGCATCGTTTGAAGGGAATACTGCTATTTCAGATAATTTACTGTTAAGCGAAGAGTTTTACCAAAGGGCCAGAAATGAAAACTTCAGAAATATGTATTGTCTTCGTCAATCTGATAACGTGGAATTAACCACCCTTTAGTCTTTTGAGAGTGCATTTATAAACATATGTGTATGTGCTTTGAAAAATAGTTTTGAAGATCATTATGATAATATCAAACAAATTATAACCGCAACTTAATCATGCACCATACTTGCTTCCACAAGCCTAATCATCGATCTCACAAGCAAAGATTTTAATTATTTTTTGATCAATTTCTAAAAAGCCATTTTTTTTTTATTTTCTCGTGACAATTTTTCCAAAGAGTTCCAAACTACGTCATGGCTAACGCGAAATTAATATATCAGAAATAGCCCTCCTTGTTCTTCAAATACGTCAAGATCTATCACTTCTCTTGTCACAGTAGATTCCTGTCCAATAATCAAATCACTAGGCGAGACTGCAAAAATGCCAAATAAGTGATATAGTTACATCTACAGGCTCCCTCCAAATTAATGACTACGAAGAAACGCAACGAAGAAAATGTAATAACTCTTCCTGGAGGAAAAGAAACCACACGAACTTTAAAAACATGAGTTACGCGCAGTCTCATATTCAACATGTATAGAACACACAGAATTTACGGCAAAAGCCAAGCGCTGGGACCTACGAGATCATTCAGCGCTGAAACGGAAACTGACAGTAAAAGGTTTGAAAAGTGTAACAGGAGAAAACCTCGCACTATGAATCAATTATTAGGAGAGGGTGGAAAGTAAGATGGAGGAAAGATAATATGAATGGAGGTACAGTAAAAGGAACGATTGGGAGAGGGTGGAAAGTAAGATGGAAGAAAGATAATATGAATGGAGGTACAGTAAAAGGAACGATTGGGAGAGGGTGGAAAGTAAGATGGAAGAAAGATAATACGAATGGAGGTACAGTAAAAGGAACGATTGGGAGAGGGTAGAGAGTAAGATGGAAGAAAGATAATATGAATGGAGGTACAGTAGAAGGAACAATTGGGAGAGTGTGGAAAGTGAGATGGAAGAAAGATAATATGAATGGAAGTACAGTAAAAGGAACGAAAGGAGTTGCAGCTAGGTGCCGAAGGCACGCTGCAAATAACCTTAAGTAACGCCTACAGAGCACACCGCATGAGGTGTTCTGACGGCCCTATACCACCCTATGGGGTTAGAGTCGTTGAAGAAATGCAATGAAAAAATGCAATAACTAATCCAGGAGGAAAAGAAACCGCACGAACTTTAAGAAACATGAGTTATGCACGATTACAAGAGGCATACATTAGTATGCAACAATGCAACAATGCAACTCTACACAGTTAATTAAAGATCCCTCCTTACAGATCGGGTACTTGCAGGTAAATAAGCGTCACATGCGAGGAAGAATTAACACCCAAAACCCTCCCTCGTCGACTATAGCCTAATAGCTGTATAGATTAGCAAGGGACTCGAGACTTATCGAAGTTACAGCGACCTGGAAGTGAGTGAGAGAGAGAGAGAGAGGAAAAGAGATATTATACCAATAAACTAGATTGATGCCGTTGCTTGTTAAGCACAGTAGAGCCACAGAGAGCGTTAATGTAACCGTTATTCCTCTCTTTCCGAAGTGACGGTCGCAGAAAACGAATGGATTCCTCAACATCTGGAATTCTGGAAGAGGGGAAGCGGGAAACTTCATCATTTGCAGTTAGACAGAACTCTCTCTCTCTCTCTCTCTCTCTCTCTCTCTCTCTCTCTCTCTCTCTCTCTCTCTCTCGCGAGCCATTCATTATTAAAGTGAGCATGAGGAAATAAATGACTGTGATATATATTAATGAATGACCATATGACCATTCACCGTTCTTGAAAAAAAGCCCCGTTGGATAAGGAGTCCCTTTCGCTCGTGATCAAGTCCTGAAAGGCGGAATAATAATAATAATAATAATAATAATAATAATAATAATAATAATAATAATAATAATTTCCTGATCACTCATCACCGCCGGCTGCTTCCTCGTAAAACTGAAGAGACCCAATTCGTTCCGTGCACCAACAGGACCAGGCGCGGCATTTCCCTCGGCGTCTTCCAACAGCCCTCGTAAAGAAGAAGAAGACGTAGGGCTTCCCCCCTCCCCCTTTCCCCTCCCCCCAAAACAACATTCCCCGTTGTTGTTCTTATTAGATGCTTAAATTGTCGTGAATTTTACGAGACCATTCTCCTTTTGTTTACTTATCCTTGATTCGTCTTCCGTTGGACGGACTCGTATATATATACAGTATATATATATCTCCCCTCCTCGCCCCCTCCCCACTCCCCGCTTCCCCCGCTCAAGGAGGACGTATCTAGAGACGTATTTAGGACCTATATTTGCACCCGCGCAGTTTCCTCCTTCAAATATGGCGCCCGCGTAATAAATACCTTTTCGGATCTTGCGCTATCGGAGGGATCGCGCTAATGCAAATGAAGCGCGATTTACGGCGTGTTTTTCCGAATGTTCGACGACGGAGGCGACGGCGAAGAAGGCGACGCAGGAGGAGGAAATGAAGAAGGAGGAGGAGGAGGAGGAGGAAGAAATGAAGGAGAAAGAGGAGGAGGAGGAAATGAAGGAGGAAGAGGAGGAGGAGGAAATGAAGGAGGGAGAAGAGGAAATGAAGGAGGAAGAGGAAGAGGAGGAAATGGAGGAGGACGATGAGGAGGAGGAAATGGAGGAGGAGGAAATGAAGGAGGAGGAAATGGAGGAGGAGGAAATGAAGGAGGAGGAAGAGGAGGAAGAGGAAATGAAGGAGGAAGAGGAGGAGGAGGAGGAAATGAAGAAGGAAGAGGAGGAGGAAATGAAGGAGGAAGAGGAGAAGGAGGAGGAAATGAAGGAGGAAGAGGAAGAGGAGGAAATGGAGGAGGAAGATGAGGAGGAGGAAATGGAGGAGGAAGAGGAGGAGGAGGAAATGAAGGAGGAAGAGGAGGAGGAGGAAATGAAGGAGGAAGAGGAGGAGGAGGAAATGAAGGAGGAAGAGGAGGAGGAGGAAATGAAGGAGGAAGAGGAAGAGGAGGAAATGGAGGAGGAAGATGAGGAGGAGGAAATGGAGGAGGAAATGGAGGAGGAAGAGGAGGAGGAGGAAATGGAGGAGGAGGAAATGAAGGAGGAAGAGGAGGAGGAGGAAATGAAGGAGGAAGAGGAGGAGGAGGAAATGGAGGAGGAAGAGGAGGAGGAAGAAATGGAGGAGGAAGAGGAGGAGGAGGAAATGAAGGAGGAAGAGGAGGAAGAAATGAAGGAGGAAGAGGAGGAGGAGGAATGGAGGAGGAGGAAATGAAGGAGGAGGAGGAAATGAAGGAAGAGGAGGAGGGGGAAGAGGAGGAGGTGGAAGAGGAGGAGGGAGAGGAGGAGGAGGAGAAGGAGGAAGAGGAGAAAGAGGAAGAGGAGGATGAAGAAGAGGAGGAGGAGGAGGAAGAGGTAAATTGGGAGCAGGGGGGAGGGAGATGATGAGGTAAAAGGACAGGTGTTCACAGAGATTAAATACAGAAGCAGCATTAACAGGAGTTAGTTCATAATGGTTGTCAAAGAAGAAGAAGAAGAAGAAGAAGAAGAAGAAGAAGAAGAAGAAGAAGAAGAGGAGGAGGAAGAATAGTATTAATAATAGATGCAGTAGTCGTAGTAGTAGTAGTAGTAGTAGTAGTAGTAGTAGTAGCAGTAGTAAACCCCGAAATGACAACAGTAATTATCTTAGTAGTAGCAGAAATGACAGTTGTGGCACTAGTGAACGATAGTAACAACAATGCTAATCCAAATAGCATCAGCAGAGGTAGCAGAAGCAGGAGGTAGGAGAAGAGCAGGAGGAGGAGGAGGAGGAGGAGGAGGAAGGATAAGAGGAGAAATGGCCTGGAGAGGAGGGGGTGGCAGAGGTGGCCGGTAGGGGGAGGAGGGGAGGGGAGTAGTGGATTAGATGGTCCGTCCGCTAAAGCAACCAGAGATATGTTCCTGCCGTATATTCCGCAGCATATCATAAAGAAGAAGCAGAGACACATGGACCATCGTCCCACTACCTTACCCTTCCCCCTCCCCCCTTCCTCCTCAACCCCCTTTCCACCCCACTTCAATATTCGGGCTCAAAAATCCCGTGGGCGGGAGAGATAAGCACTTTCCATCACCACCGTTGCCAATTGCTCATTCCTTCGACACTTCATCTGAGGACGCGGACTTGCTTCCATATCTAATTCTTCCGATGACGCTGGATCACTTTAAATAGCATTATTATTATTATTATTATTATTATTATTATTAGATGGGGCTAAACGAGTTTTAAATACCAACGAGCTTTCGATCGAAGCTCGTGTTTCAGGTGAGTAATGAAAACCAAAACATGGAATGACACATATATTGCGAACGTGTGTGTGTTTGTGAGAGAGAGAGAGAGAGAGAGAGAGAGAGAGAGAGAGAGAGAGAGAGAGAGAGGGGGGGGGGCACTGTCTCTGGCAACACTGTCCATCACGGAACGCTCGAACGAATCGTCTGCACAACTGATGGAGGTTCCAACGTGTAAATCACAGAGGTAATGTAGACGATGCATCATGGGACTCCATCTCCTCCCCCTCCCCTTAAACCTCCTCTCCACCTACCCATCCCCACATTCAACTTTCCTCCATCTCTAACATCCACACATGTCACGAAATGGATGAGAAGGACCGGGAGGAGAGAGAGAGAGAGAGAGAGAGAGAGAGAGAGAGAGAGAGAGAGAGAGAGAGAGAGAGAGGGCTGCTGAAGTTATGATGAGAAGTAACCTTACTGGTATAGAGGGCGCGTTCTTGAAGACACGGCGGGTGATGGAACGCTGCTATGCGTCACTCCTCATCGACCATCTGAACGCAACTCTATATATACTGTATGTATATGTGGAATTTCCAGCCCTTTTTTCTTCTTCTTCTTCTTCTGAAGGAGAAAGGAGAGATTGTGTTGATGATGGAAACGAGGGATCAAGATATCAGGAATGAAATGAGAAGGACCAAAACCCTTAAACAATTCCCCTTGCCTTTTAATCTTTTACTTACATTTTTTTCTATTTATTTATCAGTTTGTTAATATATTTCTTTTCTATTTTAATAAGTGATCCTTTCTTCCTGAATTTCAAATTACCCTCTGTTACTTCTTCCAAATGAACACCATATTCTTTGGAAGCTGGAATTTCAGTTCAATGGTCCCATTGGTGGGCTTGTTCCATACGAATAGGGTTCATCTTCTGAATAATAATAATAATAATAATAATAATAATAATAATAATAATAATAATAATAATAATAATAATAATAATAATAATATAGCTGTTTCCACGGCATTTAGTTTGTATAGAGTCTTCTCAATTCATCATATGATCTTTTCATCAGCATGCTGGTACATCAAGTTCCCCAAATACATATAAATATTTTCTGTTGTCTTTTGTTTATTTCCTCTTACGTGTCGACGCGCGCTCTGCCGGTCATCCATGAGGGCACTAAAGTGAATGAATTGAGATACATGATGCACAGGTATAAATAGCAAACGGCGCGTAAGAGGAAATAAACCTAAGACAATAGCAAATATCTAATTTATATGTCCTTAGGATACTTGGTACAACAGCTATACATGCTGATGAGAAGATCGTGAGACGAATAGAGAAGACTCTATTGAAATTATATGCCATGGAAACAGCTATATTATTATTATTATTATTATTATTATTATTATTATTATTATTATTATTATTATTCAGAAGGTGAACCCTATCCACATGGAACACGCTCACCAAGGGGCCGTGGAAACCGCTATAATTTTCAACGCTACTGCCTTCAGAAAAAGTCATAATAATAATAATAATAATAATAATAATAATAATAATAATAATAATAATAATAATAATAATAATAATAATAATAATTATTATTATTATTATTATTATTATTATTATTATTATTATTATTATTATTATTCAGAAGATGAAACCTATTCATATGGAACAAGCCCATCACAGGGGCCATTGGCTCGAAATTCAAGCTTTCAAAGAATATTAAGGTGTTCATTAGGAAGAAGTAGGAGGAGATAAAGGGAAATACAGAAAGAAGAGATCCCACTCACTTATTAAAAAAGGAAAAAAATTAATAAATTAACAAATGGAAAAAAATGTATTGAAATGCAAGGAGAATAGTATTAGGGTAGCAATGCACTGCACCTTCGCTTGAGCTTTTGAAGTTCCAATAATAATAATAATAATAATAATAATAATAATAATAATAATAAAGCCCAGCAGAAATAAGACGATGGTCACTGGATAAATCTAAGATGTCCGGGCAGGACGAAAATTAAGAACAGTCAAACTCTGATGAGTCGAGAATACGTCTCAGGGAACGAGCCACATCAATCTTGCGAAGTTATTATCCAAGTTCATTTGGAAAGGAACCTATCAAGAATGTGAATGAAAAACCTGAAGAAATAAAAAAAAAAAGTAGATGGTTCCAGTTCTGCTAAGGGTTTACGAATAATAATAATTAGGAAAAAGACCTTCTTTAATACAGGCTTTGTTAAACAAAATGGCAGTTTCAACAGCATTTATTTCATATAGTAAACGCTCAATTCATCTTATCAGTTGTTTTTCTTACGCTGGAATGGTTGCAAGCTATTGACCGATATTCATATACGGTGGTTTAGTGATGTGTAGGAGGTAGTTCTCGTGAAAAATCCACGCATTACAGCCATTGCATCCTGCGATCCTGTCCTGAATGATGCCCTAACGAGGAGGGCGAAACTAGTCGACATTCCACGAGAACTGCCTCCTACACATCACTAAACCACCGGATATGAATATCGGTCAATTGCTTGCAACCATTCCAGCGCAAGGAAAACAATTGATACGACGAACTGAGCGTTTACTATATAAAATAAATGCTGCTGAAACTGCCATTTTGTTTAACAAAACCTGTAATAATAATAATAATAATAATAATAATAATAATAATAATAATAATAATAATAATAATAATAATAATAAAAGATAGGGTGATACGTGCCAACAGACCAGACTTGAAGCTGATTGACAAAATCACGAAGAAAGTATCACTCATTGATGTCGCAGTACCATGGGACACCAGAGTAGATGAGAAAGAAAGAGAAAAAATTTTAAGTATCAAGACCTGAAAATCGAAATAAGGTGGGTATGGGATATGCCAGTGGAAATTGTATCCATAATCATGGGAACACCAGGCACGATCCCAAGATCCCTGAAAAGGAACCTGTAAAAACTAGATGCCGAAGTGGCTCCAGGACTCATGCAGAAGAGTGTGCTACTAGAAACAGCGCACATAGTGAGAAAAATAATGGACTCCTAAGGAGGCAGGATGCAACCCTGAACCCCCTACTATAAATACCACCCAGTCGAATGGGATGACTGAGGTAGACAAAGGAAAAAAAAAAATAATAATAATACTAGTAATAATAATAATATAGGAACTAAACCTCTTGTTGTAAATCCACAGCACATAGGACATTATACGGCACAAACTCGTGTTTTCCATCAGAATGTCACTCAAAAATAATTATTTATATACTGTATGTACATATTATAAAATATATATATATATATATATATATATATATATATATATATATATATATATATATATGTATATGTATATATTATACACATATATATACACATGCATACACACATTCTATGAAAAACTTGCCTCCCAAAGGTACATTCAAGACTGAACATTAGCGCTCACGTTTAATGCGTTTGCGCATGCGTCGTAAATAAAAATAGAAATCAAAGCTTAGCAGCTAGTGAATCAGAACTTGTTACGGTCAATACTTATAATTACATCAGTAATAATATCCCCCTTTGAGATCTCACCAAGGAACTTTTAGTTTTCTGTAAAAGAAAACTACTGAGATGGCTATTTGTCTGTCTGTCGGCACTTTTTCTGTCCGCCCTCAGATCTTAAAAACTACTGAGGCTAGAGGGCTGCAAATTGGTACGTTGATCATCCACCCTCCTACCATCAAACATCCAAAATTGCAGCCCTCTAGCCTCAGTAGTTTTTTATTTTAGTTCAGGTTAAAGTTAGCCATAATCGTGCCTCTGGTAACGATGTAGGATAGGCCACCACCGGGCCGTGGTTAAAGTCTCATGGGCCGCGGTTCATACAGCATTATAGCGAGACCACCAAAAAATAGAACTATTTTCGGTGGCCTTGTTTATACGCTGTGGCTGCTGTACGGAAAACTCGATTGCGCCGAGGAAACTTCGGCGCATTGTTTACTTGTTTAGTGAAGTAACTGCTGTTAATTTGTGTAGGAAGAACCTAAGGAAAAAGTGAGTTGTAGCAGTGATTTCCTTCGGCTGTTACTAAATTTTGCAGAAATTTCTAGAGAGAGAGAGAAATTACCATAACTAAAGCTAAGGTAATAGCAATAATAATCCCACTGACGACATGTAAAAGATAAGACCCCACGTGGTATCACATTAAAAAATAAAAGACAAAGAAATGTAATAGTTTTGACTCCGCCCTCCGCCAAAATCCAGCGCTTCCAGGAAAAGTCCATCCAAAGCACAACCGTGTTAAGGGTATTTAACTATTCCAGCACCACCGGCTCTCTCTCTCTCTCTCTCTCTCTCTCTCTCTCTCTCTCTCTCTCTCTCTCTCGTTTCCTTTAATGCCTCTCTCACTGATTTCACAAACTCCCCCTCCACCTATCCATCTGTTTATCAGCCTTCCCCTCCCTCCTCCCTCCTCCCTCCCCTTCCTTCCTTCCGGTCCTGCCTCCCCCTCCCCATTTTCGGAGGTGGGGGTGGGGGCCAGACAGACCATCGAGCTCCGTCACAGGCCAGGTAGAGCGCAATGAACGAGCCTCATAAACAGACACGTGGTACTAAAACACGTCCAGGGGAATCGGAACGGGAGACTGTAAGATACATTGGCCATTGAGCAGCGGAAACACACACACACACACACACTCAGGTTATATGGACCAGAACCTTGTTGTTATTTCTCTCTCTCTCTCTCTCTCTCTCTCTCTCTCTCTCTCTCTCTCTCTCTCTCTCTCAACCCTACTTTTATTATTTTTTTCTCCCCCTTCTATACCCTCTCTCTTTTTTTAATTTCCCCTCTCTTTTTTTCTCTCCCCTCTTTTTCCCCTCTCCTGGTTTCCTCTTTCTCTTTTTTTATCCTGTCTGGGAAATAATGTTTCGGAAACGAAAAAGTTCCATCAGAAATAGGTTAAGTTTGCAAAGTTTTTTTTTTACTTTTGCTTTTTTTTTCGTTCTAGTCAAAACAGTTTTTTTTCGTAGGGTAACTGTTCATCTGGGTTATTCAAGTTTCCTTCAACAGATTTGTAAACTGTTTTCTTTACACTTAGGTCCGTTATTTAGTCGGATATAACAATACATTCTTCAGTGTTTTATTCATACCTAGAAAAAGACTAAAAACTAGAAACGCGACGATTGCGAGGACAACTCATAGAAACATTCAAAATGCTGAAAGGCATAAGAAAAGTAGACAATAACCTCTTCACATTAAACGAAAACCAGACAAGAAATAATGGATGGAAACTAGAACTGAAGAGATACAACACATCTCATGGTGGGAACTTCTCCACATACAAGATATGTGACACATGGAATAAACTGCCACCAGAAGTTGTCAACAGCAACAGTGTGGAAGAGTTTAAAAGAAAGCTAGACAAAATCATTAGAACACTGTGAGTGAACAGTAAAACCTGCTCCTAGAGATAAGTGAGCACATGATGTCTCCTCGGATGGACTATAAGTCTTTGAGACATACTAATCCTTGTAACTCCTTGTAACTTCCTCGTCTTAGAGAGCAGTTAGGAATCATAATCATTCGATTGCAGTAAAATAATGAAGCTTCCAAATTCTACAATCAAATCATCGATTGCTGGCTACTTTCAATATTACACGCTTTTAAAGGAAAAAAGAGATGTAAAACGTATTAAAAATAATTTTAATTTTCTCCCTAAAAAAATATTAGAATTAACCTAAATTTCCAAAATAATAATAATAATAATAATAACTATGCTCATCATATTTAACTTACTCTTTATAAACGAATGTAGAAATCCCTGGAATAATAATAATAATAATAATAATAATAATAATAATAATAATAATAATAATAATAATAATAATAATAATAATAATAATAATAACAACAACAGAAAACCTAGATAAGAAAAGACAGAACAATGAGATCAGTGAATTGCCGGCTAATTTCACAGCTGATGGCTGAAAATGTACCAACTCGGTATTGTCAGTGCCAAAAGAAAGGCTAAAAAGTCACGCCAAAAGAAAGCTGGGAAAATATGGAGGGTAGAATTCTCAGTATAGGATGCCCGTGAAAAGCGGCAGACAGAAGAAGGTCAATGACCCTGATAAAGGAAGAAGTGAAATGGTGCGAGACAGTGCCCTGAGGAAAGGTGAAGAGAGAGAGAGAGAGAGAGAGAGAGAGAGAGAGAGAGAGAGAGAGAGAGAGAGAACAATCTGTCAAACAACAGCATCGTCTTCCGTAAAGGAAATACGTAAATTACGCTAATGATGGTAGGGCATGCGCCGTAAACGCCTTCGACGTGCGCAAATTCCTTCCCGATAAGAAAATGAGGTAGCAACGGTACGCAAAGTATCCTCTTTTAAGCCACGCAAGAAACCGATCCATCTGAACGGCGCAGATGCGCATCAATCACACCTTATCAATCGCATCAATCAAGGTGGACCGGCATCAGTCACTCCTGACGGCGTGATAGGATGGTGGATGGGTGGCAAATGGGAGTGGATTAGATAGATGGGAGGATAACAGCGTAAGATAGAGCAGGCATAAAGTTGATGATAGATGGGGGAACGGACGAATCCCCGAATTGAACGGAGTTGGAACACGAGATGTTCGCTGTGGTTTCGAGTTGAGTCGTGCAGGAAAAAATTGAATAAAAACCAGCGTCGAGTAATTCATCATTATTCCCTCGCAAGCGAGATGGCGATGGACGAAGGAGGCTGACAAGAGCATTATAGGAACAACAACAGCTGCTACTATTCCTACTACTAGTAATAGTGCTACAGCAATTGATAATAATATTAAGAATAAGAAACATGTAAAAAATGCGCCGAAGTTTCTTCGGCGCAATCGAGTTGTCTGTATAGCCGCTACAACGTATAATAAAGGCCACCGAAAACAGATCTATCTTTCGGTGGTCTCGGTATAATGCTGTATGTGCCGCGGTCCATGAAACTTTAACCATGTCCAGGTGGTGGCCTATCCTATATCGTTTCCAGAAGCACGATTATGGCTAACTTTAACCTTAAACAAAATAATAACTACTGGGGGTAGAAGGCTGCAATTTGGTATGTTTGATGACTGGAGGGTGGATGATCAACGTACCAATTTGCAGCCCTCTAGCTTCAGTAGTTTTTAAGATCTGAGGGCGGACAGAAAAAGTGCGGACAGAATAAAGTGCGGACGGACAGACAAAGCCAGCACAATAGTTTTCTTTTACAGAAAACTGAAAATGAAGATTTGTATGGCAATATGTAAATACAAAATCCACACATATGTCTGCCCTACTACTACTACTACTACTACTGCTGTCACAATTATTAATATATTAATATTAACAAAAAGATAAATTGTCTAACAATTAATATATAAATACAAACCACATATGTTTCTCCACACGCAACTCTTATATAAATTATTTTCGTTCCTAGTGGATCAAATTTCTTATGAATAAAAAACATACCTAATATGATCAGCTTAAAGCGTAATGAGGTTTAAGATGATGTATCAAATCTTAAGTATCCCAAAAATAAAGCAAAGAATTTGAATCCTATGCTGTATCAGATAATAAGTATCCCAAGAATAAAGCAAAGACTGTGAATCCTATGCTGTATCAAATCCTAAGTATCTCAAGAATAAAGCAAAGAATGCGAATCCTATGCTGTATCAAATCCTAAGTATCTCAAGAATAAAGCAAAGAATGCGAATCCTATGCTGTATCAAATCCTAAGTATCTCAAGAATAAAGCAAAGACTGTGAATCCTATGCTGTATCAAATCCTAAGTATCTCAAGAATAAAGCAAAGTATGTGAATCCTATGCCGTATCAAATCCTAAGTATCCCAAGAATAAAGTGAAGCATATGAATCCTATGCTATATCAAATCCCAAAGTATCACAAGAATAAAGCAAAGAATGTGAATCCGATGCTGTCTCAAATCCTAAGTATCCCAAGAATAAAGCAAAGAATATGAATCCGATGCTGTCTCAAATCCTAAGTATCCCAAGAATAAAGCAAAGAATATGAATCCGATGCTGTCTCAAATCCTAAGTATCCCAAGAATAAAGCAAAGAATATGAATCCGATGCTGTCTCAAATCCTAAGTATCCCAAGAATAAAGCAAAGAATATGTATCCTATGCTATCCCAAATCCTAAGTATCTCAAGAATAAAACAAAGAATATGTACCCTATGCTGTATCATATCCTAAGTATCCCAAGAATAAAACAAAGAATATGTAACCTATGCTGTATCAAATCCTAAGTATCCCAAGAATAAAGCAAAGAATATGAATCCTATGCTGTCCCAAATCCTAAGTATCCCAAGAATAAAGCAAAGAATATGAATCCTATGATGTATCAAATCCTAAGTATCCCAAAAATAAAGCAAAGAATATGTATCCTATGCTGTATCATATCCTAAGTATCCCAAGAATAAAGCAAAGAATATGAATCCTATGCTGTCTCAAAACCTATGGATCCCAAGAATAGAACAAAGAATATGAACCCTGTGCTGTCTCAAATCCTATGGATCTCAGGAATAGAGCAAAGAATATGAACCCTATGCTGTCTCAAATCCTATGGATCCCAAGAACAGAGCAAAGAATATGAACCCTATGCTGTCTCAAATCCTATGGGTCCCATGAATAGAGCAAAGAATATGAACCCTATGCTGTCTCAAATCCTATGGATCCCAGGAATAGAGCAAAGAATATGAACCCTATGCTGTCTCAAATCCTATGGATCCCAGGAACAGAGCAAAGAATATGAATCCTGTGCTGTCTCAAATCCTAAGTATCCCAAGAATAAAGCAAAGAATATGTACCCTATGCTGTATCAAATCCTAAGTATCCCAAGAATAAAGCAAAGAATATGAATCCTATGCTGTCTCAAATCCTATGGATCCCAAGAATAGAGCAAAGAATATGAACACTATGCTGTCTCAAATCCTAAGTATCCCAAGAATAAAGCAAAGAATATGTATCCTATGCTGTATCAAATCCTAAGTATCCCAAGAATAAAGCAAAGAATATGAATCCTATGCTTTCTCAAATCCTATGGATCCCAAGAATAGAGCAAAGAATATGAACCCTATGCTGTCTCAAATCCTATGGATCCCAGGAATAGAGCAAAGAATATGAACCCTATGCTGTCTCAAATCCTACAGATCCCAAGAATAAAGCAAAGAATATGAATCCTATGATGTCTCAAATCCTATGGATCCCAAGAATAGAGCAAAGAATATGAACCCTATGCTGTCTCAAATCCTATGGATCCCAAGAATAGAGCAAAGAATATGAACCCTATGCTGTCTCAAATCCTATGGATCCCAAGAATAAAGCAAAGAATACGAATCCTATGCTGTCTCAAATCCTATGGATCCCAGGAATAGAGCAAAGAATATGAACCCTATGCTGTCTCAAATCCTATGGATCCCAAGAATAGAGCAAAGAATATGAACCCTATGCTGTCTCAAATCCATTGGATCCCATGAATAGAGCAAAGAATATGAACCATATGCTGTCTCAAATCCTATGGATCCCAAGAATAAAGCAAAGAATATGAATCCTATGCTGTCTCAAATCCTATGGATCCCAAGAATAGAACAAAGAATATGAACCCTATGCTGTCTCAAATCCTATGGATCCGAGGAATAGAGCAAAGAATATGAACCCTATGCTGTCTCAAATCCTATGGATCCCAGGAATAGAGCAAAGAATATGAACCCTATGCTGTATCAAATCCAATGGATCCCAAGAATAGAGCAAAGAATATGAACCCTATGCTGTCTCAAATCCTAAGTATCCCAGGAATAGAGCAAAGAATATGAACCCTATGCTGTCTCAAATCCTATGGATCCCAGGAATAGAGCAAAGAATATGAACCATATGCTGTCTCAAATCCTATGGATCCCAGGAATAGAGCAAAGAATATGAACCCTATGCTGCCTCAAATCCTATGGATCCCAAGAATAGAGCAAAGAATATGAACCCTATGCTGTCTCAAATCCTATGGATCCCAAGAATAAAGCAAAGAATATGAATCCTATGCTATCCCAAATCCTATGGATCCCAGGAATAGAGCAAAGAATATGAACCCTATGCTGTCTCAAATCCTATGGATCCCAGGAATAAAGCAATGAATATGAACCCTATGCTGTCTCAAATCCTATGGATCCCAAGAATAGAGCAAAGAATATGAACCCTATGCTGTCTCAAATCCTATGGATCCCAAGAATAAAGCAAAGAATATGAACCCTATGCTGTCTCAAATCCTATGGATCCCAGGAATAGAGCAAAGAATATGAACCCTATGCTGTCTCAAATCCTATGGATCCCAGGAATAGAGCAAAGAATATGAACCCTATGCTGTCTCAAATCCTATGGATCCCAGGAATAGAGCAAAGAGTATGAACCCTATGCTGTCTCAAATCCAATGGATCCCAAGAATAGAGCAAAGAATATGAACCCAATGCTGTCTCAAATCCAATAGATCCCAAGAATAGAGCAAAGAATATGAACCCTATGCTGTCTCAAATCCTATGGATCCCAAGAATAAAGCAAAGAATATGAATCCTATGCTGTCTCAAATCCTAGGTATCCCAAGAATAAAGCAACGAATATGAAACCTGAGTTCAC
>NC_089784.1:33505569-33540569 GCF_040412425.1 Macrobrachium rosenbergii
AAATATAGATTAAAATAAAAAATCAGTGGCAATTCATACTTTGGATTTAATGTTTATGAATTTAAGGTGCTATTATATAACAGGTTCGATGTTTCTCTGTTAAATTTCATTTCAAAATATGAAAAATAGTCATATTTTTGCACGATGATGTTCGTGGGAGACATTCTTGAATATTTTCCTGATTACTAAATATAATGTTTTTTCATAGTGGACATTCTTGAGTATTTTCTTGATTAAATATGTTTTTCGTGGGAGACACTCTTGAATATTATCTTGATTAAATATAATGTTTTTCGTG
Organism: Macrobrachium rosenbergii; assembly: GCF_040412425.1. NCBI lineage: Eukaryota > Metazoa > Arthropoda > Malacostraca > Decapoda > Palaemonidae > Macrobrachium > Macrobrachium rosenbergii. The sequence continues at coordinate 33,505,868 of NC_089784.1, forward strand.
GGAGACACTCTTGAATATTGTCTTGATTGAATATAATGTTTTTCGTGAGAGATATTCTTGAATATTGTCTTGATTAAATGTAATGTTTTTCGTGGGAGACATTCTTTAATATTATCCCGATTAAATATAAAATGTCTTTCATGGGAGGCACTCTCGAATATTTTCTTGATCAAATATATTGTTTTTCGTGGGAGACATTATTGAATATTTTCTTGATTAAATATGATGTTTTTCGTGGGAGACATTCTAGAATATTCTCTTGATTAAATATGATGTTTTTCGTGGGAGACATTCTTGAATATTTTCTTGATTAAATATAATGTTTTTCTTGGGAGACATTTCTGAATATTTTGTTGATTAACTATGTTTTTCGTGATAGTTAATCTTGAATATTTTCTTGATTAAACAGAATGTTTTTCGTGGGAGACATTCTTGAATATTTTCTTGATTAAATATAATGTTTTTTGTGGGAGGCATTCTTGAATATTTTTTTCATTAAATATGCTTATCGTGGGAGACAATCTTGAATATTTTCTTGATTAAATATAATGCTTTTCGTGGGAGACATTCTTGAAAATTTTCCTGATTAAATATGTTCTTCTTGGGAGACATTCTTGAATATTCTCTTTATTAATTATTGTTTATCACGGGAGACATTGTTAAATATTTTCCTGATTAAATATGTTTTTCGTGGGAGACATTCTTGAATATTTTCTTGATTGAATATATTGTTTTTCGTAGGAGACATTCTCGAATACTTTCCTAAAAAACAAAAAGTTTTTCGTGGGAGACACTCTTGAATATTTTCCTTATTAAATATAATGTATTTGAAAGGTAAAAATAATTTATATAGGTTGTATCAACCCTTAATCCTAAAGCAAATTAAATATTAACAATCTATTACCCATAAATTCTTAGAAATTCGTATACCTTTAAAAATAAATAACCGCAAACAGATTTGTAAATGCTTATTAATTCCCAGGCCTGCATATTAATTCCTAGGCCTATATAATTAAATCACCTAAAACAAACTTAAACGTTCTTAATAATTCTTTGACCCATACAATTAAATCACCCTAAACAATACTGAACTTACTACTTAGATATGCTTAGTAATTTGTAGGCCTACTCGATTAAAGCAGCCTAAACCAAATTCAGCTTATTACTCATAAATGCTTAGTAATTCCTAGGCCTATACGATTAAACCATCGTAAATACAAAACTTATTTTACTCATAAATGCTTAGTAATTCCCATGTCTCTATATAAAAGCATTCAAAACAAATTTCAGCTTACCATAAATGCTTAGTAATTTCTAGGCCTATATGACTAAATCACCCAAAACAAAACTGAAATTATTAGCTCACAGATGCTTAGTAAATCCTAGGCCTATAAGATCAAACTGCCCTAAACAAAATTCAACGGGTTCCGAGCTCTTTCCGGCAGTACCAGCAAAACAGAGACAACGCCTCTAAGACACGCTAAGCGAGAGAGAGAGAGAGAGAGAGAGAGAGAGAGAGAGAGAGAGAGAGAGAGACCTAATCGGTCAGTAATTCCCCCATTAGAAAAGCACAGCGGTGCTGTGCCGCCAACCCATTTGTTACGAGCGCGCCCGCTCAATCAACCCGCCTGCAAACCTTTTCTTTCTGCTTAACGAGATATTTAGTCCGAGAGAGATTGCTTTCCCATCGCTTGCCTGAGAGAGAGAGAGAGAGAGAGAGAGAGAGAGAGAGAGAGAGAGAGAGAGTTTCCCAACTGCCTCTTTCGACAGTATTGAAATTAAGTTTGTACGTTAACCGGTTTCAATCCTTTACTATTCCTCGTTCATGTCTTCCAAAGTGAGGGAGTGTGTTGTTGTGACGCCACATAATTTACAACCAACCAGGTCTTCGAAAACGAGGGTTGTTGTGACTCCAGATAATTTACAGTCAATCAATCAATCAATCAGGTCTTCGAAAGTGAGGGAGGGTTGTAGTGACGCCAGATAATTTACAATCAATCAATCAGACAGAATTAGAAACTGAAATACCCAACGGAATGGTACCTGTTTTTATTCCAGTGGGGTTGTAAATCCTTTCATTATATGTAACTGTATATATAAAAGGGTTGATAATGCAATGTTTTCGGGACAAAAACTGATGCAACAACAAATATCTACATTAAGATAAAATTCAAGAAACTGAAAAGTAAGTGTTGTCTTAGGAAACAAAGCACAGGGCTACTTTATACACCTAATTCAATAACACCCTTTTGTACAGCGGCACAACCAACGTTTCATGAACATATGTATGCCTATATATATAAATATATACAGTATATTATATATATATATATATATATATATATATATATATATATATATATTATATATATATATATGCATTATACATATATATATAATGTATGTATATACATATATTCATTATATATAATGGCCTTTGAGACACTAAACATTTGTGGCTTGGCAAATTTACCTAAATACCATTGAAAGTTAGACACGGTTAGTTATTGTCATTCTTTATACCTGCACATATCGTCAGTGACCTTAGTAGTTGTTACGCCAGAAAAATTCTAATAATTAATTCTTTATAACTACATACAGGTGTAGTGCACCTGTAATATTTCTTTTATTGTTACTCTTAATAGGTGCTTACTGGTCTCAAGAGTAAGACTTTGAATTACTTGCAACTATTAACGATAGATTTTCAAAATCGTCTTACACAATTATGCTGCCCTAAAATGAAAAACTGCAGTATCTGCAAAATTTTCGAAATTGAGATATGCCACCTGTTGGGCTCGTGAAACACTAATATACAAGTTACTGCAGTTTCAGAAAGATTCTTCAATACTTTATTTGCAAAATCGGTAGTAGTCAAGGGAATATCTACCATTTATCTCAGTTTTGCATTTTTTGCAAATAGTGCAGTCTTCCATTTTAGGGCACATTGGAACCATGACGGGGAAAGGGAAGTTTATTTCTGATGTTCCACCTTATTTCTGATGTTCCACCTAACAAGAGATAACAACAAGAGATAACTGAGTGACACTTGGGGCCAGCAAAAAAACGGAGAATAGATTATTTTCTTTTTTATATATATACATTTATTAATCAGGAGTTATGTACCAGAGGGTTTTGTGATTAAGAATACCTTCAATGTAAAAAAATTGTAATCCTTACAGTAGCTACTGAAACCTAGGTAAAGGTGACATTAGCCACACAAAATACGATTGCTAAAACTACCAGAATTCTTCATGAATTATCTTAGGTTCTCTTGCTATTACACTTTTATCTATTAATTTACAAATTTTTTAATTCCTTTTTTCTTCTCTTGTAACTGATCTCTTCTTTCTGCATTTTCTGTCACCTTCTGTTACGTCTTTCAAATGGACACTATATTCTTTAGAAGTTTGAATTTCATATAAGTGTCCCTTTTGGCGGGCTTGTTCCTTATGAATATTAGTTCATCTTCAGAATAATAATAATAATAATAATAATAATAATAATAATAATAATAATAATAATAATAATAATTTTCTGTACAGACGTGAAGCAGTTCTAAAGACAGACTGAGCAGTAAAATTAGCAAAAATAAATAAATAAATAAAACTACTAGTGTTAAGCTATCAGAATCTTTTTAACAATTAGCTTGCGTTCTAAAGCTATACCACCATGTAAGAAGTTATTGCTTCTGTTATACTTTCCTGTACAGACATTAAACAATTCTAAAGACTGACCCGTGAAATTATCAACAAAAAAACCATAATGAGAGAATAAAAGCAACAAAAAAAAACTTGAAAATTTTTTCATTAATATTAAACTTACTTTAGTTTTTTACATTTTTACAGTTCTTTAATATTAAACTTACTTTCGTTTTTAAATTTTTGACAGCTCTCTAATATTAAACTTATTTTCGTTTTTATATTTTTTACAGTTCCCTAATATTAAACTTATTTTCGTTTTTATATTTTTTACAGTTCTCTAATATTAAACTTACTTTCTTTTTTTTATTTTTTACGGTTCTCTAACATTAAACTTACTTTCGTTTTTATATTTTTTTGCAGTTCTCTAATATTAAACTTGCTTCGTTTTTATATTCTTTATAGTTCTCCAATTTTAAACTTACTTTCAATTTTATATTTTTTACAGTTCTCTAATATTAAACTTACTTTCGTTTTTATATTTGTTTACAGTTCTCTAATAATGAACTTATTTTCGTTTTTATATTTTTTACAGTTCTCTAATATTCAACTTACTTTCGTTTTTATATTTTTTTGCCGTTCTCTAATATTAAACTTACTCTCGTTCTCATATTTTTTACAGTACTCTAATATTAAGCTTACTCTCGTTCTCATATTTTTTTTTTTACATTTCTCTAATATTAAACTTGCTTCGCTTTTACAGTTTTTTACAACTCTCTAATATTAAACTTATTTTCGTTTTTATATTTTTTTACAGTTCTCTAATATTAAACTTATTTTCGTGTTTTTATTTTTTTACAGTTCTACAATATTAAACTTACTTTCGTTTTTATATTTTTTACAGTTCTCTAGCATTAAACTTGCTTTTTTTTATATTTTTTACAGTTCTCTAACATTAAACTTACTTTCGTTTTTTTATTTTTTTACAGTTCTCTAATATGAAACTTACTTTCCTTTCACATTTTTTACAGTTCTCCAATATTAAACTTATTTTCGTTTTTACATTTTTTTACAGTTCTCCAATATTAAACTTACTTTCGTTTTTATATTTTTTTACAGGTATCTAATAATAAACTTACTTTCGTTTTTATATTTTTTACAGTCCTCTAATATTATCGTTTTTATATTTTTTACAGTTCTCTAATATTAAACTTACTTTCGTTTTTTTATTTTTTTTTACAGTTCTATAATATTAAACTTACTTCCGTTTTTATATTTTTTTACAGTTCTGTAATATTAAACTTACTTTTGTTTTTATATGTTTTTACAGTTCTCTAATATTAAACTTACTTTCGTTTTTTACAGTTCTGTAATATTAAACTTAGTTTCGCTTTTTCCAGTGTACCTCAGTCCGAGTTGTTCTACAACTATTATGGTAAATTTTAACCTGCCTCATAGTTTTACCATTGTTGTTAAAATTACCAATCTTATTATCTTCCATAACTTAATATCACTAAATACGGCAAAACCAAGTAAAGTATTTTCCAGCAAAGCTAATGAATGAATTACTTTCCTTATATCCAGTAGAGTCATCATTAACATGATACGAAAAGCCATAAGTATTTTCCAGCAAAGCTAATGAATGAATTACTTTCCTTATATCCAGTAGAGTCATCATTAACATGATACGAAAAGCCATAAGTATTTTCCAGCAAAGCTAATGAATGAATTACTTTCCTTATATCCCGTAGAGTCATCATTAACATGATACGAAAAGCCAACGTTAAATCAAATATTTAGACTAAAATTTTCGTGAACAAATAACATGGTAACTTATTATTATCATCATCACAAATAATAGCATCAATTAAAGAAAAAATTGAGACGAAGATCCACTAGCTTCCGTATCATCATCATCGTCGAAGGTATGTATAACTATCATCTCTTAAAAGGCGTTTGCAAGAGGATAAGATGTAAAAAGTAAGGGGGGTAGGGCGAAGGTATCATAATCATTAACGAAAGTATGTATCACTATCATCCTCTAAAAGGCGTTTGCAAAGGGATAAGCTGTAAAATGTAAGAGGAGGGATTGGGGGGAAGATAGCATCATCATTATCGAAAGTATGTATCACTATCATCTCTTAAAAGGCGTTTGCATTAGGGATAAGATGCAAAAGGCGAGAGGGGGTTAAGGGGAAGGTATCATCATCATTATCGAAGGTATGTATCAGTTATTATCGAAGGTATGTATCACTGTCATCTCTTAAAAGGCGTTTGCAAGGGGATAAGATGTAATAAGATAAAGAGGAGGGGAGAGGGGTGGTTTAAAGGTTGGTAGGGAAGAGGGTGGGGAAGGGGAGTTGGAAGGGGAGGAAAATTGGAAGGGGAGGGGATGGGGAGGGAGATTGGAAGGGGAGGGGAAGGGGAGGGAGATTGGAAGGGGAGGGGGAAGGGGAGGGAAGGGGGATGGAGAAGGGGAGGTCAAAGGGGAGGGAGGGGAGGGAGAGAGGGGAAGGGAAGGAAAGGGAGGGGGGAGGGGAGGGGGGGGGGAAGGAGGGGGAAGGGGAAAGGTAAAGGAAGGTGGGGGTGGCTGAGTCCTAGCGAACCTCGTCTCACTCCGGAGCGAAACTTTCCGCAGGAGGAAATTTCGACCGTCGACAAACTCTGGCGTCCTTGTGTTCAACTTCCATGATGAATTTAGCGTTGAGAAAGTTGCTGAAGATCTCTCTAAACTGTCACCTGAATGGTTTGCTCTGGCGGATTCGGAGTCTCGCGTGATGCTTTGTGTTTTATATTTTCTGGCGTCGTGTTAAAGTTTGACAAGGGGGAGGGGTCTGGGAGGGCCACCAAACTTCGGTTGCAGTCCATAAGACTGGGCCACCGAAGTGTTTGCCGACGAATGTGTGTTAATGGTACTACATTAATTGCTGAGGCGGTTCTCTTTGATGATGTTTTTCTTTCTAGCTTTCGATGCTGAAAGGTGTTTTTTTCGTTTAAGCATGTTTATGAAGATTCGAGAATGTTTGTGTATGTTTCTGAGTATTCGGTTAATTTCAGTCAACATTATCCCGGTTAAACAATGTAGCATTTTAATTTAATACAAAACGCAAAATTAACCCATTACATTTTCTGAACGAAAATTAACCCATTACCATTTTGAATGCAAATTAACCCAATATATTATAGGAATTGAAAAGTAACCCATTTTATTTTCTGAACGATATTAACCCATTACATTTTCCGAATTGAAAAGTAACCCATTACATTATCTGAACGAAAAGTAACCCATTACGTTTGTAAGATCTACTTACCGATAACGTAAGGGGGTTAGAATTAATAACGTCATTCTTAAAACTCTTACAAATATACAGTATACACAAAGCTTGCCGATAAGGACTTGTGAAGTGAAGAATCACTCACGTTTAATACATACTGTAGTGGGTTCCTTTCCGTTCAGAAAGTGTAATGGGTTACTTTTCATTCAGAAAATGTAATGGGTTACTTTTCATTCAGAAAATGTAATGGGTTACTTTCCATTCAGAATATGTAATGGGTTACTTTCCGTTCAGAAAATGTAATGGGTTACTTTCCGTTCAGAAAATGTAATGGGTTACTTTTCATTCAGATAATGTAATGGGTTACTTTACATTCAGAATATGTAATGGGTTACTTTTCATTCAGATAACGTAACGGGTTACTTTTCATTCAGATAATGTAACGAGTTACTTTTCATTCAGATAATGTAACGAGTTACTTTTCATTCAGATAATGTAACGAGTTACTTTTCACTCAGATAATGTAACGAGTTACTTTCCGTTCAGAAAATGTAATGGGCTACATTCAGTAACAGAAAAGATAATGGGTTACTTTCCGTTCAGAAAATGTAATTGGTTACTTTTCGTTCAGGAAAGATCATGAGTTACTTTCCGTTCAGATAATGTAATGGGTTACTTTCAATTCAGAAAAGGTAATGGGTTACTTTCCATTCAGATAAGATAATGGGTTCATTTCCGTTCAGAAAATGTAATGGGTTACTTTCCGTTCAGAAAAGATGGGTTACTTTCCGCTCAGAAAATGTAATGGGTCACTCTTCATTCAGATAATGTAATGGGTTACTTTGTATTATGTTATCAAGTAATTTTCACCAATACACAGATACCTTTCTATAGTATATATATTCATACAAGGTAACAGGAGAATGAAAAAATTTGTTTTAGATACGAGAGAGAGAGAGAGAGAGAGAGAGAGAGAATATGAAAGTTGTCATTTACCGTAGATTTGTAAAATGGCATTGTGATTGTGGAGAGAGAGAGAGAGAGAGAGAGAGAGAGAGAGAGAGAGAGAGAGAGAGAGAGAGAGAGAGAGAGAGAGAGAGAGAGAGAGAATAAGAAAATTGTCATTTACCGTACATTTGTAAAATGGCATTATGATTGTGGGAGAGAGAGAGAGAGAGAGAGAGAGAGAGAGAGAGAGAGAGAGAGAGAGAGAGAGTTGTCATTTACCGTAATTTGTAAAATGGCACTGTAATTGAGTTGAGTTGAGAGAGAGAGAGAGAGAGAGAGAGAGAGAGAGAGAGAGAGAGAGAGAGAGAGAGAGAATATGAAAGTTGTCATTTGCCGCAGATTTGTAAAATGGCATTGTGATTGTGGTGAGAGAGAGAGAGAGAGAGAGAGAGAGAGAGAGAGAGAGAGAGAGAGAGAGAGAGAGAGAGAGAGAGAGACCTTACCTTACCTTACAGACCTTACAATTCGTTCGGGTTGCCCCAGGTCCCTCAGTGTGAGGCACCTTTGATGTCTACCAGAGAGTTGCTAACGCATCTTCCGGTATATTTTGCATCTTCCAGTCTTGGATGGTCTGGGATGCATCTTAGATATTTGTCGAGCTTATTCTTAAACACATCTACGCTCACTCCTGTTATGTTCCTCAGATGAGCTGGTAGCGCATTGAATAGACGCTGCATTATCGATGCTGGTGCGTGGTGGATTAATGTCCTGTGTGCTTTCCTTAATTTTCCTGGTATAGTTTTTGGCACTATTAATCTACCTCTGCTTGCTCTTTTGATAATTTTAGTTCCATGATGTTTTCGGTAATTCCTTCTATCTGTTTCCATGCTTGAATTACCATGTAGCGTTCTCTTCTCCTTTCAAGACTATATAAATTTAAGAATTGTAGTCTTTCCCAGTAGTCAAGGTCCTAACTTCTTCTATTCTAGCTGTAAATGACCTTTGTACACTCTCTATTTATGCAATATCCTTTTGGTAGTGTGGGTACCATATTATATTGCAATATTCAAGTGGACTACGTACGTACGTTTTATAAAGCATAATCATGTGTTCAGCTTTTCTTGTTTTGAAGTGCCGGAACAACATTCCCATTTTTGCTTGCATTTTGCCAATAGAATTGCTATTTGATCATTGCATAACATATTCCTATTCAACATCACACCAAGGTCTTTAACTGCTTCCTTGTTTGTGATTGTCTCATTATTAGGTCCTTTATATGCATATAGCATTCCTACTTTATCACCATAGTTCATTGATTTAAATTTATCAGAGTTAAATACCATCCTATTTATCTCTGCCCATTTATATATTTTGTTTAGGTCTCTTTGTAGCGAGTTCCTATCTTCATCACAAGCAATTTCTCTACTTATTCTTGTGTCATCTGCGAAACTTCTTACTACTGAGTCCTTAACATTACTGTCTATGTCTGCAATCATAATCACAAACAGCAATGCAGCTAACACCGTACCCTGTGGTACACCGGATATTACCGTAGCTTCATCCGATTTCTCATCGTTTGCAATCACTATCTGTTTTCTGTTTTGCAAAAATTCTTTTATCCATCTTCCTACTTTGTCAACAATGTTATGTTTTCTAATTTTTTCGCTAATATATTATGATCTACCTTGTCAAAAGCTTTTGCAAAGTCTAGGTAAACCACATCTGTATCTTTTTCATTTATCATATTTTTATATATGCTTTCATGGTGGACTAACAGTTGGGTTTGTGTACTTTTTCCGGTACAAAACCATGTTGTCCTATATTAAACAATCTATTTTTCATTAAATGTTTCATTATATTTTTTTCATTACCCTTTCATATACTTTCATAATATGAGATGTCAGACTCACAGGCCTATAATTACTTGCCTCTAGTCTTGAACCACTTTTGAAAGTAGGAGTAATATATGCTAATTTATGCTCATCATAAATCTTGCCTGTATCTATACTTTGTCTTAATAATATTGCTAGTGGCTTTGCGATTGAATGAACCACTTTCTTTAACAATATGGCAGGTACTCCATCTGGTCCTGTTGCTGATCCATTTTTAATTTCATTAATAGCCTGCACAATATCGGCTTCTGTAATATCTATATCTGATAAGTATTCAGTATTTTCATCTCTTATTTCTGTATCATTATCTTCATTGTCAATTCTAGGTGTAAATTCACTCTTATATCTTTCTGCTAATATGTTACATATTTCCTTTTTTTCATTCGTTAATCGCCCTTCAATTCTTAGAGGGCCTATTTCTACTCTTATTTTATTCATCTTTTTGCATATGAATAAAAATTTTAGGGTTTTGCTTGATATTTTGTAGTGTCATTTCTTCTAGGTTCCATTTTACATTTTCTTTTGATTGTATAATCTTTTGTTCTGCATTTTCTATCTTACTTTTTAGTTCCATCACTTTCCATGCATTCTTTTCTTTTGCAAGAGCTTTTTCCACTTTCTAATTTTCTGGAACAAGATCCTTCTGTCTCTTGGAATTCGTGACTGATGATTACTTTTTCTTCGGTATATATTTTCCACTATTTCCTCTAATATTTTATATAATATATCGGTATTTACCTGTATATCATCACTTACAAATATGTTTTCCCATTCTTTGTTTAATTCATTTATTTTTGACCAATTTATATTCTTACTATAGAAATTGTATTTTCCATATCCTTCCCATTTTTTCGTCTCTTGCTTTTCTCTGTTTTCGTATGTTCTGGAACGGACTGTTAGTTCTATGACATTATGGTCCGAAATACTCGTGTTATATACTATTATTTCTTTAACATAGTTCACCTCATTCACAAATACTAGGTCTAAAATATTATCCTTTCTTGTTGGTAGGTGATTTATTTGCTAAATGTTATGTTCTATTAGCATATCTAATAGCTTTTCAAATTGCCTCTTATCTTCTGCACTACTATTGCTCTCTTTTTATATGTATAAATACAACCACAGTCTCCTATTCGTTCTTTCCATTCTACAAAAGGAAAGTTAAAGTCTCCGGTTAGGAGTATAGTCCAGTCCTTGTGATTTCTACATATTTCATCAATTTTTCAATTATTATGTCAAACTCTTTAGTATTAGGGGTCTATATATTACAATGTTCACTAATTTTTCAGATTCAAATTCTACCGCTATTAATTCACATTCTGTGTTACTATATTTCTCACAGATTTTTCCTTGATTGGCATCTCTTCCATATATCGCGGTTCCCCCTTGATTTCTATTTTTCCTATCTGATCTATAAGTTTGGAAACCCTTTATCTGGTTATCATTACCAGTCTCTTGGGAATACCAGGTTTCACTTATATTCAATATTTCTATTTTTTCATTTTGGGTTAGTTCTTCTAAGAACTCTATCTTTCTTTTTGAGTTACTCGAAACTAAACCCTGCGCGTTCATCATTTACCATAGATTTGCACAATGGCACTGTGACTGTGTTGATAGAGAGAGAGAGAGAGAGAGAGAGAGAGAGAGAGAGAGAGAGAGAGAGAGAGAATATGAAAATTGTCATTTACCGCAGATTTGTAAAATGGCATTGTGATTGTGGTGAGAGAGAGAGAGAGAGAGAGAGAGAGAGAGAGAGAGAGAGAGAGAGAGAAGAGAGAGAGAGAGACTCAAGCCAGGCTTCGAAAAGAAGAAACACATACCGTAGAAGGCGCACGCGAGCCCCACGTCCGTAATGGATGGTTTGATCGTTATCTCATTTGTATCTCCGTTCTCTATCTGCAACGCCTCGAGAATTTCGGCCTCCTCTCGTCATGCCGACACCCTCCTAGGATTGCTTTTTTCCCTCTCTCTCTCTCTCTCTCTCTCTCTCTCTCTCTCACCACAATCACAATGCCATTTTATAAATCTACATCTACAGTAAATGACACTTTTATGTTCTCTCTCTCTCTCTCTCTCTCTCTCTCTCTCTCTCTCTCTCTCCCCCTCTCGCTCTCTTTCACTCTCTTTTCACCCTCTCTCTCTCTCTCTCTCTCTCTCTCTCTCTCTCTCTCTCTCTCTCTCTCTCTCTCTCTCTGAGTCTGGGCCTCCGCAAGCAAGGGCATAAAGTCTGCCTTCTTTCCTTATCCTACCTCTCACCCCCACCTTCCCCGTCTCCCCTCCCCTCCCCCTTCCATCCTCCCTCACCCCCTCACCCCCAACAGGAAGAGAAGAAGAAAAAGAGAAAGGAAAGGAAAGAAAAAATGCATGACGATGAATGATCATCGTAACATCTTAAGAATTCTTCTTTTCTTTGCGCGGTTCCTCGAAAGATGATGATTTTTTTTTCTTTTGCATTAATGCGGAATACAAAAATTAAAAAAAGAAGAAATGAAGTTAAAGAACAAAGATGTTTACAGGAACCATGCTTCAGATATGCGGCTCATTTCTCTCTCTCTCTCTCTCTCTCTCTCTTTTACCTGAAGTAAAAAAAATACCTTAGCATTTTCGGTAATATATAATGACTCTCTCTCTCTCTCTCTTACCTGAAGTAAAACTTAGCACTTTTGGTGACATTTAATGAATCTCTCTCTCTCTCTCTCTCTCTCTCTCTCTCTCTCTCTCTCTCTCTCTTACCTGAAGTAAAAAAAAATCTTAGACTTTTCGGGAATATTTAATGAATCTCTCCCTCTCTCTCTCTCTCTCTCTCTCTCTCTCTCTTACCCGAAGTTAATTAAAACCTTAGCATTTTCGGTAATATTTAACGAATCTCTCTCTCTCTTTCTCTCTCTCTCTCCTCTCTCTCTCTCTCTTTCTTACCTGAAGTAAATATAAATTAGCCGTTTCGGCAATATTCAACGAATCTCTCTCTCTCTCTCTCTCTCTCTCTCTCTCTCTCTCTCTCTCTCTCTCTCTCTCTCTCTTACCTGAAGTAAGAAAAACCTTAGCATTTTCGGTAATATTTAATATTCTCTCTCTCTCTCTCTCTCTCTCTCTCTCTCTCTCTCTCTCTCTCTCTCCCCCTACCTGTGGTAAAAAAGAAAACCTTAGCATTTTCGGTAATATTTAATATTCTCTCTCTCTCTCTCTCTCTCTCTCTCTCTCTCTCTCTCTCTCTCTCTCTCTCTCTCTCTCTCTTTGACCTGAAGTAAGAAAAACCTTATCATTTTCGGTGATATTTAATGAATCTCTCTCTCTCTCTCTTTCTCTCTCTCTTTGCCTGTAGTAAAAAAACTTAGCATTTTCAGTAATATTTCACGAATCTCTCTCTCTCTCTCTCTCTCTCTCTCTCTCTCTCTCTCTCTCTCTCTTTGACCTGAAGTAAGAAAAACCTTATCATTTTCGGTGATATTTAATGAATCTCTCTCTCTCTCTCTTTCTCTCTCTCTCTCTTGCCTGTAGTAAAAAAAAACTTAGCATTTTCAGTAATATTTCACGAATCTCTCTCTCTCTCTCTCTCTCTCTCTCTCTCTCTCTCTCTCTCTCTCTCTCTCTCTCTCTCTCTCTCTTATACATAAAGTCTCAGAGAACAGAAGTCTTGATATCCTCAGTCAAAACGCAAATACAGTGTTCATTTTTCTAATTGATGTGAGCTTCCTACTGACCTGAAACTAGGAACTAATATGGCCGATATGAACATTACTTACTGCAAGGATTTTCACTCATTTATCATTATCATTGGTCTAATTATAGATGAAATCAGTTTTAGTTTTCTGTAAAACAAAACTCTTGTGCCGGCTTTGTCTGTCCGTCCGCACTTTCTCTCTCCGCTCTCAGATATTAACAACTACTGAGGCTAGATGGCTGCAAATTGGTATGCTGATCATCCACCCTCCAATCATCAAACATAACAAATTGCAGTCCTCTAGCCTCTGTAGTTTTTATTTTATTTAAGGTTAAAGTTAGCCATAATCGTGCTTCTGGCAACGATATAGGATAGGCCACCACCGGACCGTGGTTAAAGTTTCATGGCCCGAGACTCATACACATTATACCGAGACCACCGAAAGATAGATCTATTTTCAGTGGCCTTCATTACACGCCGTACAGAACACGTTGTACAGAAAACTCGATTGCCCCGAAGAAACTTCGTCGCATTTTTTACTTGTTTACTATAGCAGATATGACCGCGTGATTACTCCTAAGTGTTGTTTTAATAATATTTGGAAAGCCAAAAAATTTTCGCATTCACGAAGACAGAATCAGAAAACAAAAAAATTCTTAATTCAGTGCATAAACGTTTGTCTCGTGTGATCATATATTCATAATATTTTTGTCGGTATGGAAAAAGATTTTAACAACACATTTATGAGCGTCCATTCAAGTAGCCTTTTCGCAGGGCCAATGAAGGTTTTAGCTGGGATTCTACAGTTTTTCAATGAAGTAGAATTTTATATCAATGATTACTTGCTGTGCTCAACAAGACGATTTTCAGTAATGGTTGATGTCTCAAAATACAAACTTTGAAAGATGCAGCAACTAATTACGAAATGGCGATTTTGCATTTTCGAAAGTATCTTGAAAAAATTTTTTAAGTTTTGTTTACTATGATACTGGTTTCTTGTCAACATCTTTCAAAGTAGCAGTCAATAATTTTAAAAGTAGCAATCACGAACTTGAAAAGTAGCACTCAAAGGCTTGAAAAGTGGTACCCAAGAACATGGAAAGTAGCACTCAAGCACTTGAAAAGTACCAATCACGAACTTGAAAAGTGGCACTCAAGAATTTGAAAAGTAGCACCCAAGAGCTTGAAAAGTAGCATCCAAGAACTTGAAAAATAGCATCCACGAACTTGAAAAGTAGCACTCAAGAACTTGCAAAGTAGCACCCAAGAACTTGAAAATTAGTAGACGGGAACTTCAAAAATACAGTTAAAAACTTGAAATAAAAGCAGCAATACCTTACGGGTACAACCAGAAGTTTTAACGTACTTTGAAATGTTTCAGCAAAATGGTCTATAAACAACGTGAGAAATGTTCTGTAAGACTTTTTAAAAAAATTCATAATTATTACTATTCCCGATTTTGATTTGCTCTGTTACTATTTTCAAATGTCCATCATAATCGTTTACCTACTTTAGTTTTCCAAGAGCAAAGGCCGATGAGACAGGCAGCCGTGTGTCCGCCACTAGCCCAGGCCCAAAGATAAAGAAAATAAAGAAGAATGATGCTACACCATGAAGAAACCCATGGGAGAAAAGGTAACAAGAATTCCAAAGCTTGGCAGTAGAAGGAAAATAGTTGTTAAACTGCACAACCCGACGGGTTCTACAGAACAGGGGCAGAAACACTATCTACTAAGGAGAGAGAGAGAGAGAGAGAGAGAGAGAGAGAGAGAGAGAGAGAGAGAGAGAGAGAGAGAGAGAGAGAGAGAGATATATATATATATATATATATATATATATATATATATATAATGAATATATAATGAGAGAGACAGAGGCAATATATACAGTATATATATATATATATATATATATATATATATATATATATATATATATGTATATGTATATAATGAGAGAGAGAGAGAGAGAGAGAGAGAGAGAGAGAGAGAGAGAGAGAGAGAGAGAATCAACCTTTTCCCTGTACCGACACATAGCTAAAACAGCCAAGAAAAGATAATGAAACAAATAAACATCATCCTTCATACATCTATCCGCTGACCCGAAAAAAAAAATAAAGGAAAAAGTAGGCGTGGAAAGGCTGCGGATATATACATCATCAGCCTCCATAATTACTCTAATAACGAGAGAGGACCTGGAAAGCAAGCAAGCAAGCAAGCAAGCAAAGCAAGCAATGCAGAGCAAAGCAAAGCAAGCGTGCAGTCGAATACACGAGACAAAAGCATGGATGCACGCTTTTGCACACTCATTCTTCATTCCCACACATCAACAAAACACACACGGAGAAACACGAATAGGCACATACTTGATCCGCGCGCACGCACGCACACAGACACGCACAAACATGCGCACACGCACGCACAAACACGTACCTTATTGACGAGAGGAACCTTAATGGTGGCGTGAGGAAGGCCACTTCTTCAAGCAACCCATCTCTATTTTTTCCCGGCATTTCTATAGATCAAAAATAACGTACATATGCAACTCTCTCTCTCTCTCTCTCTCTCTCTCTCTCTCTCTCTCTCTCTCTCTCTCTCTCTCTCTCTCTCACTTTTCCTCTGATGATCTCATAAAACTCATCGATAACGGCCAAGTACCGACAAAAAGAGAGTTTCAAGATCGTCATCACCATAAGGTACATGGCGAGGACTTCTCCGGGCGCCAGAGATGGGCGCGCGGGAGGTTTGTGGGATGGGGTGCTGGAATGGGGGAGGAAGGGGGAGGGGGTGGGTTAGAATTGTAGTAGTGGGAGGTGGGAAGGGGGAATGGGTGCCCGGGGTGGTGGGGGAGGAAGTGATAGAGGGCCTTGAGAAAGGAAAAGCTATAAAGTTTGTATAAGTATTAAAAATGAGAGTTTTTGCCAAATCTAAAACATGAACAGTCAAGAATGTTGCCTACGCTTCTTTGCCTAAGCACTAAAATCCAGAGGACTATAATAAATTAATCTAAACTATCTAAACAATCAACCGCACTCAAACATCTAAATTATCCACACAGTGGACAACCAACACCTTCAGGGAGGGGATCTAAACTGGCTTGCCTAAGCACTAAGATCTAAAAGACTAGCCAAAATTAATCTAAACTATCCAAACAATCAACAGCACTCGGCAAACAATCTAACCACTCCTCCACACAAACGACCGCCAACACTGGCCTAAGCTGGTTCGCCTAAGCACAAAGAGCTGGAGAACTAGAAAAAAAAATTAATCCAAACTATCTAAACAACCAAAATCACTCGACAAACAATCCGACTAACTTATCTACACAAAGGCCCACCAACACCATCACCTTCTTCCGGGGGGAGGGGGAGGAGGAGGAGGAGGAGGGTAACGCCAAGGTACTTAAAGAGGTTTCCTACGTATTTGAGGGACAATCGACGCTTTTCAAACCTCCCGGGTAGAGAGAGGGTGGGGGGAGGAGGGAGGGGTAGGGCAAGGGGGGGGGAGGGGGCCAGCTTTCGGAAACCCATGTTTCACGGCCGACCCTTGATTCATTCGACTCTTCGACTGCCGAACGATAAGGAGGGAAATCGCGCCGGTGATAAGGAACCGACGGCAATGAGTGAGGAAAGGTTGAAAGCATGAGAATGAGAGAAGGAAATATGAAGGCGATAAAAGCCAGAGGAGGAGGAGGAGGAGGAGGAGAGATAAAGACGATGAGGTGGATAGTAATGTTTGCAGGAAGTGGGGGGAAAGGAAAATGAAGAAAAGGAGGAGGAATTGCGAAAGGAAAAGGTGCGAGCGTAAGGATCTTCTTCTTCTTCTTCTCTTCGAAGTGGAGAAGAACTGAAGGAAACAGATGACTCTTACCATCAACAGAGTTCTCTTGGTTGAAAAGGATGGCGAATAAATGCATTATACTTACTGTAGATCTCTGTGAAATTTATAATTGCTCTGTGGATATTCAAGTAAGTTATGGAATGGAATGGAATGGAATACAGAATTTAGGCCAAAGGCCTAGCGCTGGTACCTAAGAGGTCATTGAACGCTGAAACGGAAACTGAGAGTAGGTAGGTTTGAAAGGTGCAACAGGAAGAAAACCTCGCAGTTGCACTAAGAAACAGTTGTTAAGAGAGGGTGGATACCAAGATGGAAGAAAGACAATATGAACGGAGTACAGTAAAAGGAATGAACGGCGTTGCAGCTAGGGGTCGAAGGGACGCTGCAAAGAACCTTAAGTAATGCCTACAGTGTACCGCGTGAGGTGCACTGACGGCACTACCCCCAGTAAGTTACGTCAAGAAAATATGCCCAGTACACAGAAGATACCCCACTACGAAAACAGAACTGCTGTTGTTAATCAAAGCTTTCTTCGATTCCCTTCTATAACTTTCTCTGTAAACAATTTCAAACTCTAAAGTTCAAAGTTAATTAATCCAACTTAAAAAGTTCCTAGAATTTAAATCACCAAGCTCCAACTAAAGAAGGTAAGGAATACCTAGAAGTATTTAGACACCATAAGTTTAACATCTGTGGCATCCATCGAAATGAAAGTAAATAGTAAACAAAAAATAATTTTGTGGGAATCAGTATTTGAAAAACTTCAGTATTTAGCTATCAAATGTCTCATACATGTTGGAAGTTTCATTGTCCCATGGTATTCCTATATACAAGATGCAAGATATGAATTGTTATGCAGTAACACAGAGAGCTTCAAATGGATACATGAAACACATCATAGCATGGCTACCTTTGTGAAACTAAGGCAAATCTTAATGAATGTTACATATTTTTTCCCCTGAGATAATCAGTTCTTCCAGTGTCAATACTCGGAGTGAATCAAAGGCCAAGCCATTTCTTTCTAATTAAACACTTGAAATCAGTTGTAAATTCAGCTCAATGTTCAATTTGTAGCTATCATTTTAGTCAATGCTCTCAATAGCT
Source organism: Macrobrachium rosenbergii (assembly GCF_040412425.1). NCBI lineage: Eukaryota > Metazoa > Arthropoda > Malacostraca > Decapoda > Palaemonidae > Macrobrachium > Macrobrachium rosenbergii. Next base: position 33,524,225 of record NC_089784.1, read on the forward strand.
TAACAACTGCATGTTATCGACCACTCTTTGTGTACGTTGTATGTGATTGGCTTCATATTCCATCAGATGTTGACAGGGGTTCCAACTCAAGAGTCAATGACTGGTTAAGTACGTTGTATGTGGCTGGCTTCATATTCCATCAGATATTGACTGGGATTCAAACTCAAGAGTCAGTGATTGGTTAAGTACGTTATATGTGGCTGGCTTCATATTCCATCAGACACTGATCGGGATTCGAACTCAAGAGTCAATGATTGGTTATGTACGTTGTACGTGGCTGGCTTCATATTCCATCAGATATTGATTGGGATTCGAACTCAAGAGTCAATGATTGGTTATGTACGTTGTACGTGGCTGGCTTCATATTCCATCAGATATTGATTGGGATTCGAACTCAAGAGTCAATGATTGGTTATGTACGTTGTATGTGGCTGGTTTCATATTCTATCAGATACTGATTGGGATTCGAACTCAAGAGTCAGTGATTGGTTAAGTACGTTATACGAGTATGTGGCTGGCTTCATATTCCATCAGACACTGATTGGGATTCGAACTCAAGAGTCAATGATTGGTTATGTACGTTGTACGTGGCTGGCTTCATATTCCATCACATATTGACTGGGATTCAAACTCAAGAGTCAATGATTGCTTAAGTACGTTGTATGTGGCTGGCTTCATATTCCATCAGATATTGACTGGGATTTGAACTCAAGAGTCAATGATTGATTACTAAATTAACTTCCGTTTCCTCAAGTATTTAATCTTTCTAAATACCAGCTTTTTTCGGAGAACCAGTTCGTTAACACCATAATTTTTCGAACTACACTCGGAAAACGGGTTCACTTTTTAACTAAAAAATATCATATTACAATTCTCGTTGAGAATATTAGATTTAAGACGACTTATGTAATGCAGTGAAACAGTATCAAAAGAAGCCAACAGCACACTTATTAAAGAAATATTTTTAAAAAATATAAAAAGACAATACTTATAAAAAATATTGATTTCCTTGCATACCTGGCGACCTTCTCTCTCTCTCTCTCTCTCTCTCTCTCTCTCTCTCTCTCTCTCTCTCTCTCTCATTAACACCAGGCGTCGACTACCACCGTTGTTGCGACGCTAGTTAACTGAAGCACTCAGTCACTGTCTCTCTCTCTCTCTCTCTCTCTCTCTCTCTCTCTCTCTCTCTCTCTCGTCAGACGTCGATTACCTAAGCTGCTACGACGCTAGTTTACTGAAGCAACGAGTCAATCAATCTCTCTCTCTCTCTCTCTCTCTCTCTCTCTCTCTCTCTCTCTCTCTCTCTCTCTCTCACACACACACACACACAAACACAAGTAGAAAACTAAAGCGGTCGTGTGGACGTTCCAGCAGAACCAAAGAAGGACTTCTCGAGGTCTGATGGGTCCTCCCGTCTCCTTCAGGAGCGAGGCAGCACGCGTCATCCGGTCAACGACGACGTCCGTCCGAGGGCGTTGATGGAGGACGGAAGGGCGAAACGAGAGGCCCTCTCGCGTGTCAGCGGGTAATTCGTCTGGACATCCATCAGGGCCGAAGCCATTGTGGCATACGTAAATGTTTGGTTAATGGCATCAAGGCAAAGGGGAAGGGGTGAAGTAATGGCAGGGCTAAGAGCCTATAGACGGAGGGAAGAATTGGAAGTGAGGGGATTTGAGGGTGAGGGGAAAGTGAAGGTGAGGGGAAAGTGAAAGTGAGGGGAACTGGTGATACTGAAGGTGAGAGGAATTGGAGGTGAAGAGAATTGAAATGAAGGGAATTGGAAGTGAGAGGAATTGGAGGTGAGGGGAATTGGATGTGATGAGAATTGGAATTGAGGGGAATTGAAGGTGGTGTGAATTAGAAGTGAAGGGAATTGGAAGCGAGGGAAATTTGCGGTGAGGGGAATTGGAATGAGGGGTATTGGAAAGTGATGGAAATTTTGGGTGAGGGGAATTGTGGGAGAGGCGAATCGGAGGTGAGGGGAATTGGAGGTGAAGGGAATTGGAATTGAGGGGCCTCTGCTATGGAGGAGGCAAAGGGGAAACGACGTACTGGGTAACGGCGGATGGTGAAAGGACGAGGAAGGTGAAAGTTCAGCCTTGGATGTTTCTGAAATCGACCTCACTGCTCCAACAGCAACATGAAATTCGTACATCTAATACAATAAAGTCACATAAGGGCACGTCGACTTGGTACTTGTATCAGTAGCCTTAAGTAGGCCACAAATTTAATCTTTTTGTTTTTAATTACCCACTGATAAACATTGTGGTATAACAATATGACCATCTATAAAATCAGGTATGATAACAGTTTTCATGAACAGACGACTGTAAAACTGCCAAATACACAGTTCCCATTGTGACCAAACTGAACTGAACTATCATTACGAGTATATCCAAGCACATCAATTTGCGTACAGGAAAGAAAGATCAGCTTATAAAATCCAAAGTTAGGTGTGACAATTTACAAGTTAACCTAACTCCATCGGATGAATCTTAAAAAAGGGTAAAAAAAATGTTAAAAAAGGTAAAAAAAAAAAAAAAAAAAAAACATCATTTTATAAAAAAAATCGTTTTATAAAATCCAAAGTTTGGCTGACAATTCATAGGTTGACCTAACTTCATCGGATGAATCTTAAAAAACGGTAAAAAAAAATGGCTAAAAAAACTAAAAAAAAATTAAAAGAAATAAATCACTTTATAAAATCCAAATTTAGGCTGACACTTTACAAGTTAACCTAACTGCATCGACAGAATCTTGAAAAAGAAAAAAAAACTGTACCATTCTGAGATTGCAAAGCTGCAATGGCGCAATCGAAGCTATGCTTGATGCGCTTCCGCGAAAAGCTCCTCCCTCGCCCCCACCCCCGTCCCAGCCCCACAACCCCCAGCAACCTCCTCTTCCCAGAGAAGCAAATGCTTTCGAGGACACATCAGTCTCACTTATCAACTCCTCCCCCCTCGGAGGATAAGCACGAGGAGGAGGAGGAGGAGGAGGAGGAGGAGGAGGAGGAGGAGGGGGAGAAGGGAGTAGGAGGAGGGGGAGAATGGAAAAGGAGAAGGAGGAGGGGGAGAAGGGAGGAGGAAGGGGAGAAGGGAGAAGGAGGGGGAGAAGGGAGAAGGAGGGGAGAAGGGAGAAGGAGGGGGAGAAGGGAGGAGGAGGACGAGTGAAACAGGCATCTGTTACTGCTACTCACAAAGGGTTGCAGTTCCCTTACCACCACCTCTACTACTACTACTACAACGTCCCTGAAGGTATATCCGACGGAGGCTTCCTCGAACGTACGTATTAAAACTCCATCCTTCAGACGCGCCAGTCACCCAAGTGACACGGCCTTGTATCCCGAGCCTTCAAACGTCGGTTGGATTATGATCATCATGAGGTCTTTTCCCGCGTCACAGAGAGAGAGAGAGAGAGAGAGAGAGAGAGAGAGAGAGAGAGAGAGAGAGAGAGAGAGATTCCTAAGACCTCCCCTTGGGTTCTCATTCCTGAAGGACCCTCCCCGAAACACTGCAATTACCTCTGGACCCGAGGCCATTTTCCTCCGAGTTCCATCGCTGGCCCACGGTCTTCTCGCTTATACACTTCGCGGCGTTTTCCAAGAAATAACAAAAACATTTCCTGAAGATACACAACATAAACGCCTCATAAGCTCTTCAAGTATGACTTTCACACTGCACGTTCATTGTTGTACTAGTTAAAACGTTCTGGATAACAGAAAAGCATCATACAAATTTACTAAGAGCAGCATTAGCCATACCTCTTGGAAAATAACTTCGGGAAAGGTAAAGATAGGTAAGTGTAAAGTACTCAGCCAAAATGTACTTTCCTCAGACAGCTAAACAGGATACCAAAGAAACGAAATTTTATGTAAGATCTATAATGAAAGATAATGAATTGCATACACTCGACAATCACAGAGAAGAAACTTTTTCTACTTTCACAGAATAGAACCATTACACGAATTCCTACTTTAGTACTTCTTAGTATTTTACAATCCTCACTTAACAATGATATAACTATTTAGCATTTCTTATTACCTAAAGGTACATTAGTACTGACTTCATTTTGCCTGCATTGTGTACTTGCAAAAGGCCTTGAGCTAGAAATTAAGTACACTATTATTATTATTATTATTATTATTATTATTATTATTATTATTATTATTATTTGTTTTTTGTCTGTCTCAGTCATCCTATTCGACTGGGTGGTTTTTATAGTGTGGGGTTCCGGGTTGCATCCTGCCTCCTTAGGAGTCCATCACTTTTCTTACTATGTGCGCTGTTTGTAGTAGCACACTTTTCTGCATGGGTCCTGGAGCCACTTCGGCATCTAGTTCTTCCAGATTCCTTTTCAGGGATCTTGGGATCGTGCCTATTATTATTATTATTATTATTATTATTATTATTATTATTATTATTATTATTATTATTATTATTATTACTTAGCTGTATGCTCGTCAGTGCCACAGCTAGCGCATATATTTTATCGTTTAAAGCTCTGACTAGTTATTGACATTCATTTCCTAAATCAACCATTTTGTTTTGTCATATTAGCGTGCCTGATTACATATAAAGGCCCAGGTAAGCATTTCAAGCCCAATTCTTCATTTTATTTGTGTCCTATGAGTGATTTGTCCTTATGGCATGTAAAGTTGAGTAATGTTGCAGAGGAAAAATGAGTGTATGGTAGTTCTCAAAAATAACGGATGGAACATTTGAAATTATGAAAAATAACTGATGGAACATTTGAAATTATAAAAAAATAATTGAGGGAGCATTTGAAATTATCGAAAATAACTGATGGAACATTTGAAATTATAAAAAAAAAATAACTGAGTGAGCATTTGAAATTATCAAAAATAATTGATGGTACACTTGAAATAATCAAAACTAACTGATGGAACATTTGAAATTATCAAAACTAATTGATGGAACATTTGAAATTATCAAAAATAACTGAGGGAACATTTGAAATTATAAAAAATAATTGATGGAACATTTGAAATTATAAAAAATAATTGATGGAACATTTGAAATTATCGAAAATAACTGATGGAACATTTGAAATTATCAAAAATAACTGAGGGGACATTTGAAATTATCAAAACTAATTGATGGAACATTTGAAATTATCAAAACTAATTGATGGAACATTTGAAATTATAAAAAATAATTTATGGAACATTTCAAATTATAAAAAAGTAATCGAGGGAAAATTTGAAATCGTCAAAAATAATTGACGGAACATTTGAGATTATCAAAAATAATTGATGGAACATTTGAAATTATCAAAAAATAATTGATGGAACATTTGAAATTACAATAAATTTACCAAAAAAGGGTAAACAATAATTTAAGCACACACTTCTGAGTTCTTCAGTTCAAATATTCATAAACAACATGTGTTAAAAAGTTCATTAAGACTCTAATTATGTTTTTCAAAGTAATGTTAAATAATTTTTTCAAGATATATGTACTTCATAGGAACAACTGAAAGGAAAGGAAACAACTTAGATTTGTGAATGATGTCTGAAATCATTTACATTTGTGAATGTTGTCTGAAATCATTTACATTTGTGAATGTTGTCCGAAATCATTTACGTTTGTGAATGTTGTTCGAAATCCTTTACATTCGTAAGTGTTGTCTGAAATCATTTGCATTTGTGAGTGTTGTCTGAAATCATTTCCATTTGTGAATGTTGTCTGAAATCATTTACGTTTGTGAATGTTTTCTGAAATCATTTCCATTTGTGAAAGTTGTCTGAAATCATTTGTGTTTGTGAATGTTGTCGGAAGTCATTTACATTTGTGAATGTTGTCTGAAATCACTTACATTTGTGAATGTTGTCTGAAATCATTTACATTTGTGAATGTTGCCAAAGAAGCAAGAAAGCAACAACGAGTTTATTGAGTGTGACAGAAAAACGTATTATTTAAGTGAGTTTACAAATAGAGCCAAAAAATTATGTTAAAACAATTTTAAAAGCAGATGGCCTGTTAAAGCACATGGCATGAATTAGAGTAGGCAAAATTTAGATTGGAAGAGGCACAAATGAAATAAAATGTGTCACGGAAGGTAGGGGAGAGAGAGAGAGAGAGAGAGAGAGAGAGAGAGAGAGAGAGAGAGAGAGAGAGAGAGAGAGAGGCAAAATTTAGACTGAAAGAGGAACAAATACAATAAAATGTATCACGGAAGGTATATACAAGAGAGAGAGAGAGAGAGAGAGAGAGAGAGAGAGAGAGAGAGAGAGAGAGAGAGAAAATTTAGATTGGAAAAGGAAGAGGTAAAATAAAATGTATCACGGAAAGTATATAAAAGGAGAGAGAGAGAGAGAGAGAGAGAGAGAGAGAGAGCAAAATTTAGACTGAAAGAGGCACAAATAAAATAAAATGTATCACGGAAGGTATATAAAAGGGGAGAGAGAGAGAGAGAGAGAGAGAGAGAGAGAGAGAGAGAGAGAGAGAGAGAGAGAGAGAGAGAGAGAGAGATGCAAAATTTAGATTGGAAGAGGCACAAATAAAGTAAAATATATCACGGAAGGTATATAAAAGGTTACCACCCTTCTAAGAATTTTATCTTCACGACATAGTCACTAATACAAGGAAGGTCAGGCGAGGCTGAAACTCTTGTGCTTCGATATTTTCAGCTAATCTGTTTCACAAAAGCCTTCTTTTCTTGGACAAATGTTCATCTAATTCTTTTTCAACCCTGCTAAGCATGTTAGCCTGCATATTGTAAATAATAATAAACTATTTTTCTGAAATTCGTAAAACGTATATGTAACTGGCAAAGAACTCGTTTACTATACAGTAGTTGTATTGAAGGAGTAATTCGGCTGTAAAACGATTGAGATAAACTAAAAGTATATATTACGTCGACCACTTCTTGGCCGACTATGTTCTACAATCTAATACATTCACCTGGTTTTTAAATCTCTTGTCAAGGTTTTCTTGTATTTATGACAGCTTGCTGCATGATCAATTATCATGAAATCGGGCAAAAAAAAATCCTTCTCTATTTCTTGAATTCAGTTACAAACTACTAATATTTTTTTTTCAGCAGTCAAAAGAGGCCAAACTTTACAATAACTGATTCATGTATACCAGCTGGTCCGCTGGTATAGCGGTTATTGTCGTGGCATGCTACTCAGATTTTGTGGGTTGGCGTTTCCCTCAGGGTGATGAAAAATCACTGGCTCTGTACCACGATCAATTACTGCTGCAGTGTGCGGTCTGCTGCGGTGGGAAGCTGAAACCAACGTTCTTTGGAAGCTTGAATTTCAAGTCAACGGCCCCTTTGGTGTGCTTGTTCCGTGTGAATAGGTTTCATCTACTGAAATAATAAATAAATAAATAAATAAGTTTACATCATCCACACCCAAGTATCGTTTGAAAATTGGGAATACAGTAGTTGTTTATTTCAGCTGGAAAATCACAGCAGGAGTTTCGCCAAGAACCATAGATTCCCGTTTTAAACCCATATTTCTGGTACCAAAACCCCTTAAAATTCAGGGGTTCTCAGGGTACATGTACCCACCGTGGCACATTTGTACTCTTCAGGGGGGTAAATTGGATCTGAGAGAATAGCCCGTACTGCGCAATTCATGATGTAATCTGCACCGAGACTGCACAATGTCGTGTCTTTTTTTTTTTATTTCTTCATTTTAGTAAGCAAAGCTTTTACATAAGTTATATCAAGAGTAGGGTGAATACCATTTGTTTTTCACGATTGTGGAACTTCCCGCGGCCGCAATCTGTACCCGTACCGGGCCTGAAAAGATGCAGTCTACACAAACAGATTTCATAACAGAACTATATCACAATATCAATTTCACTGTTTTCCTTTTTATCCTCAATTTTTAGGGGCACACAGGAATCTATAAAAATGCCCAAGGGGTACAGAAGAACACAAAGGTTGGGAAGCCCTGCGGCTTAGATTAAGGTAAAAATTCCACGAGTAACTTTCATCCAGAGAACCACCAAAGAAGTAAATAACTAAAGTTAACTCCTATTGCCCCATTACGCTAAACCTCCCTTGGGTATTCCCTGAAGTACTGTAAGCTTTTCCAATGATACTTAGCCTTAGCTAACTCCTTTTTATGCAATTTCTCGTCTACATTCGCAGACTACTGTAGGGATCTCTCTCTCTCTCTCTCTCTCTCTCTCTCTCTCTCTCTCTCTCTGATCTGGGAAACTTTTCTTACTTCCCGACCTGGCTACAAAACTCACCTGGTCGAGTTTTAGTGTAATAACCGTCCCCCTCCCGCGCCCGCCCACCCACTCACCCACTCAAATAAAATGAATAAATAAATAAATTAGGTAACAAATAAATAAATTACATAAACCAAAATCACCGGATATATTGTACTCAATATCCTCTAGCTATAGATATCACAATCAGTATATTGCAATAGTTCCAAATCGGATAAAACTAGGCTCAATATAAAATACAGAAAAAGACAAAAAGTATACAATTACAGTATAAAATAAATACTAATTTTATAAGTACATTTGTAAATCAGCAACTAAAAGCAAAAATTCATCAGGTTATAATTATGGAAATTACAGCAGGGAGGTATTGCCGTCAATACCCCTCGTGCGGTGCACTGTAGGCATTACTTACGGTTCTTTGCAGCGTGCCTTCGGCCCCTAGCTGCATCCCCTTTCGTTTCTTTTACTGTCCCTCCTTTCATGTTCTCTTTCTTCTATCTTACTTTTCACCCTCTCCTAACAACTGATTCATAGTGAAACTGCGATGTTTTCCTCCTGTTACACCTTTCGCACCTCTTCACTCTCAACTCCCGTTTCAGCGCTGAATGACCTCATAGGTCCCAGTGCTTGGCCTTTGGCCTAAATTCTATATTGAATTCAATTCAGTTCAATAATTATGGAAATTATCTAAAAATTTCTGAATGCGATTGACCAAGACTTATGTTATTACCAAACCTCTTATTTCCAAAGAGGTTATTACAGTACTTTTAAGAGGTATAGGGAGTTTTATATCTTCCAGCGTTATCTATGCAGGTATATTTGTTTGACTGATAGATCTCTGTTTTCATTCCTGTTATTTTTGTCTGTTCAGATTTCGGTTTTTTATTTTGTCTATATACTCTCGCGTTTTATTCTGGGATAAATGTTTGAAATATGCTGGCCCTAGGCTCTGTTACATAATATTCGCTCATTTGACATAGTAAATGAACATACTGTAGATCACACATTTTGATATACACTAATATTTCCTCGTTTAATATAATAAATTATTATAAAACGTACACGTTTAATACATTATATATATATATATATGTATATGTATACATATATATATGTATATATATACATATGTATATATACACATACGCATATATATACATATATATATATATATATATATGTACGCGTGTGTGTGCGTATATTTCATCAAACCCAACTGCGAAAAATATTACATGAAGGCATGTAGGCAAAAGTAATCGTATAGAAGAAGCTGCAACTGAAGATCGAAAAACGAAGAGTTCTTGAGGAGACTAAAGATAAGTCATGGAGTGGGGGAGGATGTCCCTAACGGTAACGGGGGAGATAGGAGGGGTTCCCCTCAAGCTGACAGAGGGGCAGAGGGGATGTCCCTTACACTGGGGAGGGAGGGAGGGAGGGAGGGTGGGGTACCGGCTTTAAGGCGGACGTCTGACCTGGACCTGGTTGGCATTTATGTCAGGGGGCCATTTGTGTGTGCCGGGCACTCGCGGGGGGTATGCGCGGGACCTCACGTTTGGAGGGTCGTAATTGCGGCCGTTAGTCACGGCGAGGGTCGTTCTCTCTGCACCTCATCGCAAGCGGCCATTATGCGACCCGCTGGACGCCGGGAAAGAAAAGCGCGCATTAAAATGTTCCCGCATCACGTTCGACGCCGACTCACCGATGACGACGGGGCAGATTAGGCTGCGTGGTCCCGTTACCTGTGGCCCTGTGCAACGATTATTATTATTATTATTATTATTATTATTATTATTATTATTATTATTGAAAATTAATTAATTGACATGCATGTTACACATGTATACAGTTGGTGGGTCGGTTAGTGGACTGAATTTTGATTAGTCAAGGGTTGATGACGAAATCGGTCTCGAAGGCGTTGTGATCTTCTAGGCCTAATCGGTGTTGCTGCTATTATTATTATTATTATTATTATTATTATTATTATTATTATTATTATTATTATTATTCAGATGATGAAACCTATTTATATCGAACAAGCCCACATAAGCCACTGACTTGGAAAACTTCAAGCTTCCAAAGAATAGGGTGTTCACCTGAAAGTAACAGGAGGTAATAGGAAATATAGGAAATACAGAGTTATTATTATTATATTATTATTATTCAGAAGATGAACCCTATTCATATGGAACAAGCCCACCAAAGGGGCCATTGACTTGGATTTCAAGCTTCCAGAGAACATGGTGTCGTTCAGAAGTAGTAACAGAGGTAACACTAATTCAGTACATAGACTACAACTCCGATTGCAGGTCATTTCAGCCACTTCCATCAGATCGAAGGCGCTAATGCCTGTCTGATTACCCCCTGAGATTCTCTCGACGCTAATTTTCAAAACAAAGCGTAATACTGGTTCCATTTTTCAATTCAATGGGGTTCCTTGATTGTTTCTTTCCAGTTCAATTATGCCGGTATTTACGGCAACGTCATTACCAACCAACACCCCCCCCCCCACCGACATCCGGTAAAGGTCGGAGGTTGAATTAAATGTAGAACTTAGGCCAAAGGCCAAACACTGGGATATATGAGGTCATTCAGCGCTGAAAGGAAAATTAACAGTAAAAGATTTGAAAGGTGCAACAGGAGGAAAACCTCGCAGTTGCACTATGAATCAGTTGTTAAGAGAGGGTGGAAAGTAAGATGGAAGAAAGAGAATATGAAAGGAGGTACAGTAAAAGGACGAAGGCACGCTGCAAAGAACCTTAAGTAATGCCTACAGTGCACCGCATGAGGTGCAGCGGTGCACTGACGACACTACCCCCCTACGGAGGAAAAGAATCGGAGGTAGTTGGATAGAACTTAAGATTTTTTGCTTACCATTCCAAGTCGGCAGCTGTAGGAAAGACTGACTACTGTCTCTCTCTCACCTTTCTCACCCTTGATTCGTCTCTTCAGTCTACAATTTATCATCGGGATTAGAAAATATAGAATACAGTACAATAGAATATAGGCGTTATGCCAAAGGCCAAGCGCTGGGACCTAAGATGTCATTCAGCGCTGAAACGGAAATTGACAGAAAGTTTGAAAGGCGTAACAGAAAGAAAACTCGCAGATGCACTACGAAACAATTGTTAGGAGAAAATATAGTATAGACCAGAATATAGGGTTTAAGCCAAAGGCCAAGAGCTGGGACCTGTAAGGTCATTCAGCGCTGAAAGGGAAACTGACAGTAAGTTTGAAAGGCGTAACAAGAGAAAAAAAACTCAAAGCAGTTGCACTACGAAACTATTGTTAGAAGAGGGTGGAGAGTAAGATGGAAGAAAGAGAATATGAGACAAGGTACAGTAAAAGAAACGAAAGGGATCGCAGCAAGGGGCCGCAGGCACGCTGCAAAGTACCTTAAGTAATGGCCTACAGTGCACCGCACGAGATGCACTGACTGCACTACCCCGCTACGGGGGAAACAATAATTGTTAGGAGAGGGTGGAGAGTCAGATGGTTGAAATTTTAGAAAATATATAGATTCACTGCAGGACAGCTTTCTGAGAGCATTATTTACAGACTTCGTCAATCAAAATCAAGACTTTGAAAGACCGGAGAAGGAAAGGTGTAGCAGCATATTTAAATGATACTAAAATCAATGGGTAAACGCACCTCTAACAAAAGTTAAGTAACAGCTTAAGTACAATCATTAAATTTCGCAAAACACCAGAGAAACACAAATGTGTACATAAACTTTATTCTCGATTATACAAGCGCTAGAAAGTATTGTAAATATACCATCTTTGCCTCATTAGTGATTTACCTTCAAAGTTCAGAAGGAAACCCACTTCTGTTTTATGTGTGTGTATATATATATATATATATATATATATATATATATATATATATATATATATATATATATATATATATATATATATATATATATATATATATATATATATATATATATGTGTGTGTGTGTGTGTGTGTGTGTGTGTGCGTGTGTGTATTTTTTTTTAATATATTCATAATATACATATATGTACACACATATATATGTTATATATATATATATATATATATATATATATATATATATATATACATATATATATGTATATAGACAGGATCTGACTTAAAATTGAAAACAGAAATTGGGAGAATGCAATAAAATCATTATAGGCCTATAATCTCAAGTAAAAACAAGTTTCACTCATGATTTAATGTTTTCCCCAAACCACGGCACAAGAGAAAAAAGGAGATTGATACTTTAACATCTCAGTCAATTACTCTGACATTTTTTAATCGAGGCGGAACGGTCATCAAAGCTAATTAGCGAAACTCGAACGAAGATAACTGAAAACCTAAGATTTTAATAAGTGGCAACGCTGGTAGGTTGCCGGTTCTTCTACAGAAGAGATAATTATTTGGGTAGTTTTTTAAGTTCCCTTTTTTTTTTTTTACACTACAATACATCTGTAGATGAATACTTGTGCCAACAATAATAATAATAATAATAAATAAATTTCGTTTCAGCTCAAGGCCATATGCATGGAATATACAAAGCAGAGACAATACACACACAATATAGATAAATGAGATAACCTGATAAAAAAATGATAATCGGCAAAATCTAGATTTCTGATTCACATCAGGACCGATCCCCGGTCTCTCTCATATGAAAAGTGAGGGCGCTACAAATTGACCCACACAGGTTTTTTTACCTAGGCAGGCTCAGCCTACGATACGAGCGAATTTTCCCCAAAAATTCCCGACCCAGAAGTCCTCAGGTTCTAGCTTCTTATATGACCTGTGTGGATCAGTTGGCTGCAATCTGGCCTTTCACTTGAGAGGCCGAGGTTAGGTCCCGATGTGAGTCAGAAATTTATTCCTGTGAAACACATGCTCATGTGTTTGCTAGTTCCATCATATTAATGCAAATATATTTGGTTTTGACAAGCGTCTACACTGGCTTACGTAGGCTATTATAATAATTTACTGAGGTTATGTTGAACTGCAGAACCTTTTAGTTTTCTGTAAAAGAACACTATTGTGCCGGCTTTGTCTGTACGACCGCACTTTTTTCTGTCCGTACTTTTGCTGTCCGCACTTTTTCTGTCCGCCCTTAGATCTTAAAAATTACTGAGGCTAGAGGGCTGCAAATTGGTATGCTGATCATATACCCTCCAACCATCAAACATACCAAATTGCAGCCCTCTAGCCTCTGTAGTTTTTATTTTATTTAAGGTTATGGTTAGCCATAATGGTGCTTCTGGCAAAGCTATGGGACAGACCAGCACCGGACCGTGGTTAAAGTTTCATGGGCCGCGGCTCATAAAGCACTATACCGAGACCACCGAAAGATAGATCTATTTTAGGCGACCTTGATTATACGATGTAGTGGCGGTGCAGAAAACTCGATTGCGCCAAAGAAACTTCGGCGCTTTTTAAATTTTTTTTGTTTTTGTGTTTAAGAAGATTCACGTCAAGCATATTTATTCACAGTGACTGAGACCAAATGAAAGCTCCATTATCACTTAAAAGTAAAAAAAAAAAAAAAAAGGAGAGGAGTTGTGTTAACAGATAGAATAACAATGACAACTATAACAACAAGGTCAGTAACATGAACTAGGAAAAACTTCATCAAATCCCACGAAAGAGTGCAAACTGTAGGTCGCTGCTCATTCATTTATCTATTTGTATATTTATTTATATATCTATTTATTTACTTACTCACTTTCTTCAAAACTTATCTGAACACCCAAGTCTTAGCAGCGGAGAAAGAACGAGATTTGAATAATGAACTGTCACCATATAAATAATTTTTCGCACGAAAAACTATATATAATAAATATATATGTGTATATATATAGTATATATATATATATATATATATATATATATATGTGTGTGTGTGTGTGTGTGTGTGTGTGTGTATATACCAACAATACTTGACTCTGTATTAGGTCAACTGCATTGTTTACCGCAAGATGAATTCACATAATATATACCAGAATCCACAAAGAAAATAATTTCTCAAAAACCGTCGTAGATCAATTTTAACAGATCTTAATATAAATATATATATATATATATATATATATATATATATATATGTGTACATATATATACATATATATTTACTGTTTGTGCATGCGTGTGTGCTTTCTTGCCTATATTATATTTTTTTATTTGACTACATATGAATCAAAGGGCATATAATTAAATGAAGGTAAAATCTTGAGTACTTTATGAATTCCCATTTATAATTGAAAAGAAAAAAAAACAAGAACATTCAGGAAAGAGAAATACTCCAGATTAGACAGATTATCATTTCCATGTGGTATATATTTACTATACCCTCAACAAAGAAAAGAAAAACATGTAAATAAACCTCTAACGATTCTAAAAGAGAAAGTCATGAAACACTGCGTTGCAACTTTGATATCACATTTTAACATACGTCCATAAAGGAAGGAATAGAAAAATAAAAGCAGCCCTTTAAAGGGAAATGGAGGTGGGGAGGGGAAGAGTGGGATGGCGCCACAGAACGGGAGTAGGAGGAGAAGGAGGAGGTCAAGGGAGTGACGTCTGACCTTAGGTCATACGACCTGGTCTCACGGGAGAACTGGGAAAAGATAAAGTAATGGAGAAAAAGAGGGAGGGAGGAAAACAGTAAGAGGTATAGGGAGGGGGTGTTCTCTCTCTCTCTCTCTCTCTCTCTCTCTCTCTCTCTCTCTCCAGTGCTTTCATGGACCAGTAATTAAAAGACCCTCCCCCTCTAGCAATTACAGTTGCCTGCGAGCCGGCACAATAATAATTACGAAAGGTCCAGTCTTACTAGCATGTTACATCTTTTAAAGTATTAATCTCATCCATCTCAATAAGTGACTCGCAACATGACACCGAGGGGAGGGGAGGGGGCAGGGGAGGGGGGAGGGGAGGGGGTTTACACACGGTGGTGCATTTCTGCTTGTCCAGGATGCCTAATAAACACGTATATACACAGGTGAACACACAGGTAAAGCAAGTCTTTAATCAAGGTACGCCCCGAGACGTTATCTCGAAAGCGAGCTTTTCGCTCGGAAGTTTTGGGAGAATCGCCAAATAAAAAAGGTCAATAAAAGATAAATAGTCTTGTGAAATTATATACATTAAGTAACGTAAGAGGGGTTATTCCTCCTCCATTATATCATTTCGTCTCGCACTTTCTCTTCTCCTTTAAATGGTGATGTTAAATGCAACTAACTTTTCCAAGGAGCCACGCAACCAACTACAACAAGACTCCACCTCACACAATGTTTAAATTAGAGGTCGCAGACGAACGCGGCAGTAAAAAGCAACCAAGCACACTGAGGGAAGGGACGGAGGTACGGGCTGCACTTATATAATTAATGCCATCCATCACGCAACCCTTTTGGAAAAGGAAACCACATCCATGCAGATGTTGAAAACATCATCAAAGAGCAAACAGAAGTGCCCTTTTAATAAGGAACTCAAAGGCCACCAACACCACCACCCCTCGGGACCTTGTGCTGTCGGGGCATAGTCTCATAAAGTGGACGAAGTCTCCTCCTCCTCCTCCTCCTCCTCCTCCTCCTCCTCCTCCTCCTCCTCCTCCTCCTCCTCCTCCTCCTCCTCCTCCTCCTCCTCCTCCTCAAAAAGGGTCATTCTCATTCCCTTGTATCTCATCCTTTGGCCAAACAAGGCCGCTTTCCGTGCCAACTTCAACTGCAAGAAGAATAATTCACCATGACACCGTACGCTAGCATACGACCTCAGAACTTACATCAGGGTTTGACGGATGTTTGAAGCCTTCAAAACGTATGTACTCCATTTATTTTTGGAAAGTTTACGCAAACGCAACCCTAAAGTTAGATCATTGTTATGTTTACGTCAACTTTCCGAAAAAGAAATAAAATGCAGATGCTATGAAGGCTTCAAATTTCTTCGCAGTCTGTACTAAATACAGAAAGAAGCTCAGATTAATATTTCTTTATTTGCTGTACACTTACGAGAGGAATGATGTTGTGCCGTCTCATGTAATACAAAATATCTGCAAAACACTTTCCTGGTATTAAAGATCTTTTAAAAAGGACTTCATCTAATCCCATCACGCCACAATGCACTGCACATTATTATTATTATTATTA